>NC_057795.1:309493952-309572190 GCF_018294505.1 Triticum aestivum | reverse complement strand
CGGAGCCGGCCACTGCGGCCAGTGGGGGGCGACGATGGGTGGCGACGGTGGGTGGCGGCTGACCGGGCCAGTGGTGGTGTAGAGGCCCGATCAACGCCGTGGTGGCAGCGTACCAGGGCAGGGCGACTGGCCCGGGCGCGGCGGCCGGCTGCAAAGGCAGCGGCTGCCCGTAGGGCCCGGCCAGGTAGAGGCGTATGCCCTGGACGGCGGTGACGAGGTCGTTGAGGATCCCGGTCATCTCCGCCGGCGAGTAGACGGCAACGGGCGGCGCGGTGGAGGGCGGCGGCGTCTGGCCGGTGGAGGCGCCGGCGGTGGAGTCCAGCGGCGCGGTGGGGAGAGCCAGCGGCGCGGTGGAGAGAGGCAGCGGCGCGGTGGTGACGGGCAGCGGCGGGTTGGGTGGTGGTGCAGACATGATCGGAACCGAGCTACCTGATACCAAATTGGTAGGAGCTAGGGTTCTACCGGGTCTAGGCCGGAGGTTGTAGGGGAAGAAGGGGGCTGGACGTGGGCGATCTCGCGGACGCCGGCGACTGCGTGCCGTCGTGCGCGAGGGGAGAGGCGGCGGCGTTGGCAGGAGGCGGCTAGGGTTAGGTCTCCCGGCTCCCTTTGGGAAGCCGAGCAAATAATGATTGCTTCTTGCTTGATTAGATTGATACATCTCCTCTCCTTATATAGAGAGGTTTACTTGACTCCTAAGCAAACGATCCTAATAACGATAAGATAATTGGGCTAAGCCCCTAATAACGATAAGATAACTTGGGCCACAACCCACTGGGCTAAGCCCCTAATATGCCGGTCATAACAAACACTCATAGTCTCTTTCCAGTTTGGTGGATTTTATATTAACACCGATCGATATTGCATGATACATCTAAGTCCTTTCCACCATTCCTAATTTCATTTTAAAATCAACTTTCCATCTAGTGATAAATGTCGTCACTTTAGAGTAAAATGCATCATAAGTCCTAAAATTATTGGAGGTATGTCAGTTTAGTCCTATAACTTTGAAACTGCAGTTTTAGGTCCTAAAACTATTGGAGTTGTGCCAGTTTAGTCCTATAACTTTGAAACTGCAGTTTTGGGTCCCAAAACTATGTAAGTTTTGTTCATCCCAGGTCCTAAGCTTGCATGGCCAGCATTGACCCGCCCCGTGTCGCTTGGAGATGCTTGAATTGTTGCCACGTTGACCCAATGGACCCACCAGGTTAACTTCCACGCCGTCCCGCAGCAGTGACTTTCACATGTGGTCATGCTCGTGCCCAAACAACAACATGCATGACCAGCTCTACGGTAAGGGTATCGGGACAAGGACAGTGTCATGAGAGCGAGGGGGGTAGGATGGCGTCCTCCATCCCGATTGGCTCGGTGTCTCTCCGGCGGCCGCGCCCAAGGAGAGGGATGTCGTCCTCCATGCCGACTGGCTCAGGGTCTCCCCGGTGGCGCGCAAAAACCTCTTAGGGCATTTCTAACCGAACCCCTATAACTGGTTAGTCGAGTAAAATTTACTCCGGCACCTAGTGGATAACAGAGTATATTTTTACTAACCGGCACCTAGCCGATCCCCTATCCGCGATTAGTGGAGTATATTTTTACCCTGGCCCCAAAAATTTCCCTATTTTTACTCCACCGATTGGCGGCCAAGTAAACAGACTGAATTATTCAAAATAGTGCCCTGACCGTGGCGACTGTTGCAAATATAAAATCAGTACAACAAGATTAGGATAGCCCTGTTTGCCTTGATGCAGCAACTGAGTCACTAAAATTCCCTTTATAGAAATAAGTAAACATGAGGCAGTTGAAAAACGAAGTGGTCATGCACTTTGAAGAAACGCGCACTCAACAAAGAACAGAACAGAAGAATGTGTACTCCAATCCAAGGAATGGATAGAAGTTTTCCTTTTGAAACAACACTAGAGCACATATAATCTAGTCTAGACAATATGTTTCAAATGAAAAAGATAGCAGCAATTCACGCTTCAAACTTCATTCATAACATTTGCAACATAAACAGCCATCGAGTGAACATAAAGTGCCTTGTACTGTACCTTTGCTTGCCGAGACACTATGCATGACTTCCAGGAGTTATCTGCTAGGTTAGCTGAGCTCCATATTTCATGACTACGAAGTATCTTGGCATCACGCTCTAGTGGCTAGCCGCTCAACACAACAAGGGAATCTTCTTTCACTATCTTGCAGTCAACTAATTCCTGAAGCAGCCTTTCTGCTTCTTCAATCCTGCCTGATTTCGCGACTCTTCTGACTATAGATAGATAAAATGAGTTGCTGGTGTTTTTAATTTCTGATACCATTACTCGCATTATATCAGCAGCAGCTTCCGCTTTGCTATCTCTGCACAATGCCTGGATCACCATGACAAAAGTAGTTACTTTAACCTGAAAACCAACAGCAAGTGTACGATTCAAGAGCTCTAGGGCCTCTTCAGCCATGTTTTTCCTACAGAAGCACATAACAAGTGAACCATAAGTAATGTCATCGGGACTGATCCCATCACTAGCCATCTCATCAAACAGAGTCATAGCTTTGTCCACCTCACCCTTGTTTGCTAAAGCATCTATCAGGGTGTTGTACGTAATACGAACCAACTGCCATCCATTTTCTCTGATGCAACGGGCTATCAAAAGAGCTTCTTCCACCATACCCTCTTTACATATGGCATTTAGGAGTGTGTTGTGCGTCACTATATCAGGAAAACATTTATCGCTAACCATCTTCTCCAACACACCAATAGCCTGATCGAGATGCCCATACTTACAGAAGTAGTTGATAAAGATATTGTAGGCAGTAACATCAGGCTCAAAATTTGCATGGTTCATATGTGCAAGTAAATCACAAACTTCAGCCCACCTTTTTGTATTGCAGAGAGAATGGAGTAAGATGCAATAAGTTGTACTATTTGGTTCAAGGCCTTCAGCAATAAGACGAGTTAAGATGGTCTTTGCGTCCTTCAGCCTGCCTGCTTTACATGATGCACTGATAAGAGCATTGTAGGTGACAACATCTGGTTGACATCCCTCCAGAGCAAGTTCATTCAAGACTTCCATGGCATGCTTAGGACCACAGTTTTTGCATACAAGATCAACAAGCAAGGTGCTCGTCATAACATATGGTGGCCAACCTATTCTTAATTGCTCTTTCCAAAAGGTGATTGCCCTGCCATACATACGCTGGTTGCACATGCACCTAATCAAAGTGTTAAAAGTGATGCCGTTTGGAGAGATACCGCCATACCTCATGTCCTCCAGTACGTTCATCGCCAAATCCAGCTGCCCTGTGCAGCAAAGTTGCGCAATCAGCATGTTGCAGGTGATGGTATCTGGAATCCCACCTGAGAGCACCATAACCTCAAGGACGTCCCTGGCTTTATTTGCCTTGCCAGTTTTAACAAGGCCACGGATTAATCTAATACAGCTCTTAGCATCCGGAATTTGGCCATGTAGCACCATCTCATCAATCACGCAGCAAGCCTGAATGAGCTTCCCATTGTTGCAGTACCGGCGAAGGTTGCCAGCATAAAACACCCCTTTATCTTTCGGCAAATCAACCCCCTCGTTTGAGTTCTGACCCAAGTGTTTCCACGGCTTAGCTTGCAGGGACAAAATGGCCCTCTCGACATCCCCAGCTGCTCTGACATTTCCAGGGGCTGCACGATCCACCGAACCATCCCGCATTCTTCGTTCTGGCCGCATTACTACCACATTACCCGCATTCTTCCGCTTGGCGAAATCGTCCCCTGACCGAGGCCGCTGGTAAGGCCTCATCACCACTAAATCGTCAACATTTCTCTGTTCAGTTCTAGGGGGACAATCTAAATGCACCGCATGTGCTCTGAAACGGGAAGGGCGCATCATCGAGACGGTGACAACGATAATTGGGGCGGATCCACCTGGCCACAAACCACACCGGTGGCAGCCTGCGCCCCCCGAATGCACCATTCTACTGAACCGCCATGGAAATACGATTTGCCCCTGCGCGCGCCACCGTCCCTACACAAATTGGTAAGGAGGAATTTTGAATCAGCGAAAAGGGAAGATGTATCCGTGACAGCGAGAATTAGCGAAATGACCGGGCAGACGGGGTTTAGGGTTCTTGCTCAGAGGTCTCCGCCACTAGAAACCATTTCACAAGAACAAGCTGCGTACAGCAAAGGTCCGCAGTACAGAGTCGAGATTGTATTGTACCGGTGGTAAGGGTCACACTGCAGCTGGAGCTGGAGTACGAAGCCTGAACTGGTGCCGGGAATGGAGAACGGACGGCGCGAGGAGCTCCGCCTCGACGAGGCGAGGTCACGACCGGAAGAGCTGAGCGGCGGCGGAGGCTCGGCCGGATTCGTCTCGCTTCGTGTGGCGAGCAAAGCGGTGAGGTATGGGGAGCTGCGAGACTGTGCGAGCGGCAGCAGGAGAGAAGTGGTGCACGCCGCCGATGGTGGGATGGGAGGAAGGAAGGAGGCGTCCCACTATTTGACGGGCCAGGGCCGACAGCTCCGTCCTTATGGGCTGCCCACAGCGCGGCCTAGAAACCTTACATCTTATTTTTCTCGCAAAAACATTCAGAAAATATGTTCAAATAATTTTCGAAATTAAAATTACGAAAAATTGAAAAAAAAATCAAATTTTTCATCCACCTTGTGAAAAACAATTGTTACATATTTGAAGAAATATGCAGCCTTTAAAATACGCTCATCATGTATTTTAAAATATTTGTTGTGTTTAACAAAAAGTTCATCACGTATTGTAAAAATACCCACTATGTATTTAAACAATCATATATAAAATATTATAAATTAAAAAGGGGGATAAACAAAACTAAAATAAAAACTTGAATAAAATAGAAAAGAAAAAAACTTGAAGAAAACCTAAACCGAAAAGAAATAATGAAGCAAAAAAAAAACAATGGCTGCAAAATGGTCGGCCCATGTGTGTACGGCCAAAATGACCTTGTCACAACACTTGATCACAAAATGAACTCTCCATGAAATTATTTCACGATCTAACCCTTTTTCGAAACGCTAGAGCCTGTGGCGTTGTTGGTTAATACTGGAATGCCAAACCAGCCAGTGTTGCTGCCCTGGCCCACGATCAGGACGCGGTGGCGTTACTCGCTGACGTGGCAGGATGGAAACGCCAAACCAGCCAACGTTGGTAGAAACGTTGGGCGTTTCTGCCCAGATATTTTAAGTGGTTATGGGGCTCTCACCACCACTCACCACTCACTCTCTTCTCCCCCATTGACATCCCAAGCTCTTGCCCTTTTTTTCCTTTCTCTCCCCCATTTAAACCCTCTCAAGTCCTTGCAAATTGATTGTGTTGGTTCATGGATCCGGTATCATTTCCGTTCCTTGAGGAAATCTCCTTCATCTCACAAATTTGCATTGGTTGGATTTGCGTATTTGGATGGTTTTGTTCATGTGGATCCAAATCCTAGTTCTGAACATTGTTGCATTAATATGATGTTTGTAGTGTATACTAATGAGTATGGTTGGTCCAATAGTGTTGATTTGTGAAGTGGACGAACAAAGCTTCGGGTTTGTGTTATGCTTAATGTTAGGATTCAGGGTTAGGGTTAGGGTTTGGGTAATGCTTAATTTGGATGAACAAAATTGTACTAAGTGGTTTTATATGCAATGTGTTATATTTTGCATTGCCCATCTGTTGTACTTATGTTGCCATTGTTTTTTAGATGGAGAGGATTGTTAATATTCGTTATATTGATAAAGCGGCTTTTCTGAATGTTGATATTGTTGACAAGAATGAGGAAGTGTTGACATTTCTTGAGAGTCCTAGTTATGAGAGGTTGTGGAAGAAACACGGGTTAGATTAAAGTGGATGGATCCAAGTGAGCAAGTTTAATTAGTAGGAAGATATGATGTTCGGACTGGAAACAAGTGTCGAATGAAGAGATTGTTTCCAAGTCCAATTTGCAATGGGTCCATATAAGGAGGCTGGTGCATCCTTGGAAGTCAAACCGCTCGAAGTGTTTGCCACTAAGGTGGTCAAGGCTCCTCACTTTCATGTTGACTTGAACCAGACCTTAGTAGATGATATGAGCCCGATTAGTAGTGTGCCACCAATTGTTGAGCAAAGAGTTGATGTGCAAGCTGCCAATGCAATGAGCCAACCTCATGTTAGCCAATCAAGTGAATTTGATGTGAAAGATATTCAACATGGCAACGAATAAGTTGATTGTTAATGAGTATCCCCAATATGAGTTTGAGGGTGGTGCACCAATCAATGATGATGACCATGACTCCGATCAAGAGGATGAGAGGCACCACAACATTATGGTGACATAGAGGCTCAAGTCAGGCACAAGGATATGGACCCTGTCATTATTTGTCAGCGCGCTTGTGTGGATGACTCGGATGATGAAGTCCTGGTGAATGAGTTGGATGAAGATGGTTTCACGAAGAAAGAAGCAGAGTGGTACACAAAAATCACCGGTAGGGGTCACAAGTGCCCTTGTTTTGTGATGCTAGTCTTGCGCATAAGGCTATAGTTGATGGTGGCATGAGTAAGATAATTGAGGCTATACCATTCCCAAGTAGCACTGGAAGAGCGAGTTGTTATACAAACGGTTTTTGACCCCTTTTCGCGACGGTATTTTAAACCATCGCCTTTCCAGTGTGGGCAGTAGGGGGACCTTCCCACATGACCCAGAAACCGTCGAGATAGGCCCTCCCGTCAGACACGTTGGGCAAAATGAGCTCGTGTGCGATCGGGCTAGCCATCGCATACAATTATATAGGCCCAATCGTTTCCATTCGTAAGTACATCCCCACGGTGAACCCCAGAGAAACGTTTCCCTTCGTATGTACATCCCACATAGTAAATCCAAGGAATATGTTTCTATTCATATGTACATTCGACACAGTCAATCCAAGAAGAACGTTTCCGTTCGTATGTATATCCCACACGATGAATCCCAGACAAATGTTTTCGTTAGCACGTACATCACACACAGTTTTTCCCATCAAATCGTCTGTGATAGCGTTGCCATTGCAGACGATATTAACAATTTTATCGTTTGTGTTATTGAATGCATCACGCGCGGATCCTAGAAGAAACTGTGTAGCATAGGTTGTCCATCACACGCACTTTTTATGTGGAAAATGTTTGCGCGAGGTGGCCTAACGCAAACAATTTTCAAGAGGAAGTCATGTGTGATTGTTCATTGATTCAACATGTTTTCTTCCTAGAAACTGTGTGGATTATCTGAGGTCATCGCCCACAGTGTTGTCTCAGTAATCGTTTGCAATAGTAAAACCCAATAAGCAGGCTAATTGGCCTATATTAATAATCCATTTATTAATCAAATTGACATTTCATATTAAGCACATAATATATTTCATTTTTGTATTATGGAACTAGGATTTCATAATTGAAATACATCTAAGTAGAACATGAAAGAGTTGGTTATCGACTAGAGGGGGGGTGAATAGGTGATTTTTATGAAAGTCTTCGAAACATGGGTGTTTCAAAGACAAACAATAGAAATGACCCTATTTATATGCAGCGGAAGGTAGACTACACTAGGCAAACTATAGTCGAGTATTCAATAAAGTGAAAGCACGAAGACTATTAGCAGCTAGGTAGTAAGGATCGGGATGGAAGATAGTATGAAGCCAATCCGAACAAGTAGTCACTCAGTGAAGTCAAACAGATAATGCAAGCAGGCAATGACTTCACGAAGACAAACTATAAGTAAAGAGAAGTAAGAGATAGAACCAGTAGCTTGGAGAGGACAGCGATTTGTTTGACCAGTTCTAGTTGCTGTGACAACTGTACGTCTGGTTAGGAAGGCTGAGATTTAACTCAGAAGACCTCGTCTTCACCTTATTCCCCTTGAGCTAAGGACACTTAGTACTCGCCCAATCACTCTGGTAAGTCTTCAAGGTAGACTTTCAAACCTTCACAGACTTCGTTCACGGGCAATCCACAATGACTCTTGGATGCTCAGAACGCGACGCCTAACCGGCTGGAGGATTCACAGTCCTCAAGTGTAACAAGTCTTCAGATCACGCAGACAGAAAGACTTCAGTGATGCCAAACACTCTTTGGGCTCTGGGTGGTTTGGGCTTTGTCCTCGCAAGGATTCTCTCTCAAAAGGGTTCGGAGGTGGGTTGCTCTCAAACGACAAAAGTCGTGCACTAAATCTGAGCAGCCACCAATTTATGGTGTAGGGGGTGGGCTATTTATAGCCACAAGGCAACCCGACCTGAATTGTCCTAAATGACCTTGGGTCACTAAGGAACCGACACGCGTTCCAACGGCCAGATTTCAAACACACGCAGCAGCTTGACTTGGGCTACAAGTAAAGCTGACTTATCCGACTCTGGATAAGTTTTGCACTCATTGTCTTCACTCGAAGACATAGGATTTGGTTGATCATCACTTTAGTCACTCTGACATTGTTCACTTGGACCCCACTTAACAGTGCGGTGGTTCCTATGACTCAACAAAGAAGAAAAGGGAACAATGAAACAACTAAGTCTTCGCGCTCCATAGTCTTCATGCGATGTCTTCTCATGTCATAGACTTCACTGTGAATAGCTTCACAGACCACCATTGTCTTCAATGTCTTCACACATTTTTAGGGGTCATCTCCGGTAGGTACACCGAATCAATGAGGGACTACTACCTATGTTATCCTGCAATTCTCACAAACACATTAGTCCCTCAACCAGGTTTGTCGTCAATACTCCAAAACTAACTAGGGGTGGCACTAGATGCACTTACAATCTCCCCCTGTTTGGTGATTGATGACAAACTGGTTGAAGTTTTCAACGGGGATAAAAGTATGTGAAATTGTAAAGGATTAAGATATTGTCTTTGTAAGTGGCAAAAGGCTCCCCCTGAAGATGTGCATATAAAGGTTTTGCTTTCGAATGCAAATGCACATGGCAGGTTGTACTTATGGAGATCATCTTCAACTTATGAAGACAATACATCATGCATGAAAAGATATAACTAGGACAATGACATGCATAATGAAAAATGGATGTCTGCAAGATGACTTCATGCGGAATTTATCGTCGCATCACAGAATAGTAGAAAAAGTAGCAGACGACCATCAAGTTTAAGTGTTACAACTCAAAGAACCAAATGTTTCAAAAGCGAGAGTTGTAAGAACTTGGCAAAAGTATAGCAACCACCCATATGGACCCTCTTGAAGACTATCAACTCATATGCTTCTCCCCCTTTTGTCATTAAGGACCAAAAAGGTTTGAAGACATAGAGCCTCTACTCGTTCCCATGAGGAGTAGGTGAAGCAGCAGGGTCAACATTGAGGTTCGGTGGTGCAGACGAACTTGGTGCAGTGTCGATACGCGCCGAAGTTGGAGGTGGTGAAGTAGCATCATCGTCGTCATCAATGACTCTGGCATTAACAGTTGTCGTGGAGGAGGAGTACTCAGAATCTTCGAGTGATGGAGTCTGACGCAAGACAACATTCATGGGAGGAGTGGTATCAAACTTGAATCTCTCTGTGAAGCCATCGTCTTGAAGATCAGCTTCAGCACTGAGCAATGTCAGACTCTTCCATGACCTCCGACAGGTTTCATGAGCGACAAATGCATTCTTGGTGGAAAGATTTTGAATGCGATTAACATCCACCAAGAGGCTTTGCATCTGACGCTTTAGCCAGTTATGATGCTTATCCTGTTTTGATGCAGGGCAATGAGAAGCTCTCGGTCATTAAGAACACGAGATCTCTTCCGAGGCCTTTGAGCAATTGTGCTTTCAGCGGCTTCAGTATAGGCACGATGAGGTGCACGTGTACGTCCAGCCAGAGGATAAACATGAGTTGTAGCAAGAACTCCTTCAATGGGCTGAGTGAAGCTTTGGTGATCGGTGTTGTGAAGATAAATTGGCTCCTTGACAGGCTCTGGGTATATTGCTTCGACAGACATATCAACCTCTGGCAAGAATATCATATGGTTGCGCGCAGACGACTGATAGTTGATAGCAGAATGAAGGTTGATGAGGCGCATAACCCATGGAGCATAAAACTTCAGACCAAATAAATTAGAGCCAGATGCAGCCAATTGCCTAATGAAGAAGTCTTGAGCATTGTAGTTGATGTCGTTGAGTATTTAGAAAACCAATGTCTTCATGGAGCCTTCAAGCTTTGCTGAAGAAGAAAGTCCTTTGACGGGCCAGAGAGTTCTCCTTATAATATGATAGATTGTACGGGGCAGATATTCTAGGTCTTCAACAAAGAATTCCTTTGGATATTCAGCATCTTGTGGCAGTGGCTTCATCATGCTCAACATTTGGCTCATATTGGGCTCGGGCTTCTGAAAGATGTTCTCCAAAGCATTGCGGTGAAGCTGACAACCAGGCTCATAGAGTTCACCTGGAGTGGGCAGGCCAGTAAGCTCAGTGATGTCAAGAGATTTGGCTTCATGATGTACATTGCCTGTCATCCACTCAAGGACCCATGTCTTCGGATCCCTGTTGTAACCGCAAATATGAAGAGTTGCATAGAATTGCAGCAGAAGTTCTTCATTCCAATTTTCTTTATCAGTCACAAACTGTAGAAGACCTGCATCTCTGAAACAGTCAAGGGCTTCTTCTAAGCAAGGCAAGCCCGCAATGGCTTCGCAGTCTAGACGCATATGGGGAAAGATGCGTCCCTGATTGTATAGTATGCATGAATAGTAACTACGCTGTTGATAACTCCAGAACCGATCAGATGATATTCTTGGCTTGGAATATGGGTTCTTGGCACTATCAAAGAAGGTGTTGTGTGCTATGAAGCCATTAGCGTTGAATGATCCTAGCGCAGATGCGGTACCTGGAAACCTTGGCAGCCTCGGTTTTGGCTTCTGGATCTGAGGCCTGTGCTCCACATGATAATCAAATTGTGTCCCGGTAGTAGGTGGAGGAACCAGAATGGGCCAACGAACAGTGACAAGCTCACCTTGATAAAATGCTTGCTCAATGGTGTGAGGCCTTGGTGGCGGTACAGGAGCAGAAGCATTGACAAGGTCTTCAGACTGCACATCGGTGGCAGGTGCATCATTGGCTTCAGACACCGTATTTACTGTAGGTGCCACATTAGCGTCAGCCATGACAAAGTCATTAGCTTCAGTAGTGTTGTTTGTGGCCGCCTCAGTATTTTCAGCCTCCACTTGAGTAGTTGGAGGGTTCTACACATTCTCCTCGAGAACATCTTCTTGGTTGGTAGAGGGTGTGGCAACACGTTCTTCTTCTTCTTCACGGGTTTCTTGTGGTTCTGCAGCTGATGCAGCCGGTGTATCTTCAGCAGCTTTGGCTTCAGATTCAGAGACATTCATAGTGGGAGTGGCTTCAGGAAACACTTGTCATGCAACTGAGTTGTCTTGCACTTCTCCTTCTGGAACGCTCGATGGAGTGACTTGTGGCCTTGGTCCTTTGCGAAGCCTGCGAAATGCGGGCGACGCTTTTGGAGAGGGAGTTGGCTGGACCACATAGTCGTCATCATCAAGCACCAGAGTGGTGACTTGAGGTGGGGGAGTACTTGGAGATACTTGACTTGGGGTGTCTTGTTGTGGGTGATCAGCCCATGAAGCATCCTGAGTGATTGGTGTCAAAGGACGACCAATGCTGATGAGTTCGTTGTTCGTGAGAACAAGCGATGATACCATTTGGTGCTCGATCTGAGGAAGGACTTCATCATCATTTACATTGTCTTGGGGACCAATGTCTTCAGCTGTGATGGGATTAACAGCTGGAACTTCTTCAGCTTCAGGAGCCTCTATAGAAGCAGGCTCATGAACTATTATCTGACGCTCTTGGTTTTGGGATGCCGGACGAGCAAAAGAGATGGGTTCGACAACAAGGGGCTCTGTGGGAGTAGCCCGATCTTTCTTCTTTGTCTTTCTCTTCTTGGTTGGTGGAGCATCGTTAGTGGTGTTCTTGGACTTGTGCTTTCTGGCTTCGGCTTCAGCTGCCCTTGTTTTCTTCAGTTTCGAAGCCGCCATGGGGACCTTAGGCTTCGAGCCTGTCATGCTGGCAGGGAAGACAATGCGAGGTGCTTCCCGCCCTGATGCTTCATCTTGTGCCACATCAGGCTTCTTCTTTTTGGGAGCCATCTTGGTGTCTATGCCAGGACGCCCAAGTGCCTTGCGCTTTTCAGCTTCATTGCAAGCTTGAACACATTTGGCAGTGAGGTTTTTCATACGCTCGTGTGAACCTTTGGCCTCTTCACATTTCTTGTGAAATGCCTCCTTGAGGTCATGCAACATCAGCTTGAAGTTTTGAACATCAGCCACACTGAGCTCGGCCATGTGCTTCTTGAACTGGGCTTTCTCATAGTCAATTTTGTTCTTCAGTTCAACAATTTTCTGAGCCAGAGCCAGCTCAGGAGCAATGGCGCCTTGGAAGGCAACGCTGATGCCAATTGGGAGCTGAAGATCATCAAAACTGAGGATTGGGTTGTCAAACCACTCATCAATGAAATTGTTTAGGATGCCCACATCAAAAAGGGGCAGATTGTTGAAGATCTCTGCCTCTTGTTTGCTCTTAATTAGCTGCTCAAGGGCATCATCACCACACTCATCGTAAGTTGACAGATCAATAGCTTCATTCTTGTCTCGCAGCACGGTAGCTGGGGTCAGTGCTTGACCAGAACTCTTGACAATTTTCTTCTGGGGCTTCTCTTTCTTCTTGGAGACTCGAGATAGATCTTCAGAATTAGTAATTGCTGCAGGAGGAGCAGTGATGAGTGGCTTCACGGGTGCCATCATCCCGAGGAGCAGATGGACCGGGGTTGAAGTCAAGTCCAAATGCCTTCTTGTTCAGCACAGCAGAATCTTTGGCAAACTTGAAGTTGCGCTTGAACAGATTGTCTTCTCGACACCATAGCAGAAAAGATGGGTCAGCATTCTCTGGCTGTGGACCGCGAACCATGCACAGATAGAAGCCTTGATCAATAGCTTCAGACAGGGACTGGGGTTGAAGATTTTTGTATAATATATCTCCCCAGGGCTGCTTGATGGCATTCTTCTCAGCATATTCAGCCGTGACAAATCTGTACTTGTACCACTCTTCAGCCCAACATCTTCGAATCCATTGGATTCAAGTTTTGCGTTCACCATAGGTTTCTTCAGGGTTCGTCTTGAACATTTCATGCAGATCTGGTGGCAAATCTTTGGATGTATTTTTGCGGTGCTGTCTGCCGCCCTTTCTAGCTGACGTATCTGTTGCCATGAAGCTTAAACTGAATGGCTTCAGAACTTGCAAGGGCTTCCGACGGCTGGTCAGACAAGAACTGGCTTCAGGAGAATTTATGTGACTGTAAGAATTCTGCAAATGAATGCAGACTATGAGAACCAAGGGATTCTCCCACGGACATGTACCCGTGACAGCATTAGAGATGCGAGGGAAGGGGAAGAGGTCATATGCATTCTCAGAAGATTTTTGAAGATAAATCAATTTGAAGACATTGACCTCATAGCGCGAAGACATTCACTTATTTGGTGAGAGTTGGTTCCAGATTTGTACGAATCCAAGAATAGGTACAAGTGAGGAATCTAACTTGTTGTGAAGCATAAGTGAATATACTAAGCATGATATGAGATGCAGAACAGAATAGATTCATCAGATAGACATAGAAACACTTTTGGTGAAGAACGATGAGTCTATCAGATCAAAAAGATAGTAAAAAGTGAGTTTTAATTACCACACGAAGAACTGCTAGATGGAACAGAGTAGGAGGCCGAGCAGTTCAATCTCCCATGCCCTAACTTGGCGACGGAAGACACCTACGGCGGCGGCGAAGAAGACGAGGTCTGCGGCCGGCGTGAGGGCGGCGTCGGTGAGGTCGCGACAGCTAAGCGCTTTGTCGCTGGCGTCGTCGAGAGCTAACGGTGGCGCTAGGATTTGTGCAAGTTGGCGAGGTGGGAGAAGGATTTTGACCGTGATCTGATGTGTATTTATAAGGAAAGGGACGACACAACGCAATTATGCAGGTGCCCCTGGCGGTTCACATCTGAAAGGCACGTGACAAACATGCAACACATTGGAAGTTGTTCCATGTTCCCACGCATGCCTGGACTGTCAGGGTGGTCGTTCCGGCTTCTCTGGGTTCCAGGCAATAAGGATATAGCATTAAAAACAGATATGATTCTTGTCTCTATATCTTCTGCTGACAAGGATGCAGAGAAGACATTCAACGGTTTCAATAGATGCATATGACTTGGATAGATAGAATTTGAGGTAGAAGCATAGAAGATGTGAGGGTCCGATCACATTCACTTAGATCAAAAGATTCAAGCAAGAAGTCATAGCTATAAGTGAATACTGTAGAGGACAGAACACAAATATGTATATATCCTACTATAAGACCAAATCAACAAGGTGAAGATAATTATGAACTTAAGTCAAGGATGAAGATAAATCAAATTTGAAGACTTTGCAATTTTAACGCCAAGAAAAAACACTTCAAACAAAAGTTTGGTGGTGGCGTTACCCACCGTATAGGAAGTATTAGACCCAGACACGGCGCACAATTATCGTGGCGCTCCGAAGTCGAATTCCGCATTAATGTATTCACATTTAGAGTGTATGTCTTAATTGATTGAAGATATACATTACTTCGTGTGTTGCACATCTAAGTCATCAATATGCATAAGTGTTAGGATGTGTGTCCAATCACAGGACATTTGAGGATTCCAAGATATTTAGCTCACACCGCAACTTGCAAAACCTTTTCTCATCCAAGGGCTTTGTGAAGATATCTGCCAATTGCTCTTCAGTGTTGACGTGAATGATATCAATATCTTCCTTCATGACATGATCTCTGAGAAAGTGATGACGAATTTCAATGTGCTTTGTCTTCGAGTGCTGAACTGGGTTGTTGGCAATCTTGATGGCGCTTTCATTGTCGCAGTAGAGTGGCACATGCTTCAGGTGAACACCATAGTCCTTGAGAGTTTGCTTCATCCAGAGAAGCTCAGCACAGCAAGATCCAGCAGCAATGTATTCAGATTCAGCAGTGGAGAGAGATACACAGTTCTGCTTCTTTGAAGACCAACAGACAAGTGATCGTCCCAGAAAGTGACATGTGCCTGATGTGGACTTGCGATCAACCTTGTCACCAGCATAATCAGCATCTGAGAATCCAACTAGATCAAACTCTGAGCCCTTTGGATACCATAATCCTAGTGTTGGGGTGTAAGCCAAATATCGAAGAATTCGCTTCATAGCTAAGTGATGCGATTCCTTTGGTGCCACTTGGAATCGGGCACACATGCAAACACTAAGCATTATATCTGGCCTAGATGCACATAAATAAAGTAAAGAACCAATCATGGAGCAGTATACCTTTTGATCGAACTCTTTACCATTGGCGTCGGGACTCAGGTGACTTTTGGTTGGCATTGGCGTCGTGTATCCTTTGCAGTCTTGCATTCCAAACTTCTTTAGGCAATCTTTGAGGTATTTTTCTGGAGATATGAAGATGTCGTTGCGTTGCTGACGGATTTGGAGACCCAGGAAGAACTTCAGCTCGCCCATCATGGACATCTGATATTGCTCTTGCATCATGTGACCAAACTCATCACTGTATTTCTTGTCAGTGCAATAAAAGATAATGTCATCCACATAGATTTGGCACACAAACAGTTCACCATCATATGGCTTCGTGAAGAGTGTAGGATCTAGTGAACCAGGTTTGAAGCCTTTGCTCTTCAGGAAGTCTTTGAGTGTGTCATACCACGCACGAGGGGCTTGTTTGAGGCCATACAATGCCTTGTTGAGCTTGTATACCATATCAGGATGTTTTGGATCTTCAAAGCCAGGAGGTTGTGCAACATATACTTCTTCTTCAATCTTTCCATTGAGAAAGGCACTCTTCACATCCATTTGATACAGAAGGATGTTGTTATGATTTGCATAGGCTAGCAGTATGCGAATGGCTTCAAGCCTAGCCACCGGAGCAAATGTTTCATCAAAGTCAATCCCTTCAACTTGAGTATATCCTTGAGCAACGAGACGAGCCTTGTTTTTGACAACTTGACCATACTCATCTTGCTTGTTGCGATATATCCATTTGGTGCCAATGATATTGTGCTTACGAGGATCAGGACGCTTGACCAATTCCCACACATTGTTCAGCTTGAACTGTTGAAGCTCTTCTTGCATAGCTTGAATCCATTCAGGTTCCATGAAGGCTTCAACAACTTTCTTGGGTTTAGAGATTGAGACGAATGCAAAGTGCCCACAGAAATTTGCTAGCTGTGTTGCTCTCGAACGAGTGAGTGGACTAGGTGCATTGATGCTATCTATTATCTTCTCAATCTGTACTTCATTTGCAACACGAGGATGAATTGGACGAAGATTTTGCTCTTGATAATCAATGTCATCATTTGGAGGGTTGTCTTCAGGCTGAGCATTGTCTTCAGGTTGATTAGGTGCAGAAATGATAAGTTCCTCTTCAGTCTGAGCCTCAGAAGGTATGATCTCTCCAGTTCCCATTTGCTTGATTGATTCACTGGGAGGTACTTCATCTAGCACATTTGACAGTTGCTCTCTTTGCGAGCCGTTAGTCTCATCGAATCGCACATCCACAGTTTCAACCACTTTATAGTGAAAGAGGTTGAAGACTCTGTAGGAGTGCGAATCCTTCCCATAACCAAGCATAAAACCTTCATGTTCGGTGCAAATTTTAAAGTGTGATGTGGATCCTTGATCCAGCACCTAGCACCAAATACTCTGAAGTAACTGACATTTGGCTTCTTACCAGTTCGGAGTTCATAGGATGTCTTCTTTGGAAGCTTGTGAATATAAACACGGTTGATGATGTGGCATGCAGTATCAATGGCTTCAGGCCAGAACTTCCTTGGAGTCTTGTACTCATCAAGCATCGTTCGAGCCATCTCGATAAGGGTTCTGTTCTTGCGCTCCATGATGCCATTCTGCTGAGGTGTGTACGGAGCAGAGAACTCATGAGTGATGCCCAAACTATCCAAATAAAGGTCGAGGCCGGTGTTCTTGAACTTTGTGCCGTTGTCACTTCTGATATGTTTGATCTTGACACCATAGTTCATCATGGCACGATTGGCAAAGCGTCTGAAGACATCCTGCACTTCATTCTTGTAGAGGATTATATGCACCCAAGTATATCCTGAATAATCATCAACAATGACAAAGCCATAGAGGCAAGCAGTGGTATTAAGAGTAGAGTAGTGAGTAGGGCCAAATAAGTCCATGTGTAGCAGCTCGAAGGGTTGAGATGTAGTCATGATTGTCTTCGAGGGATGCTTGGCCCTAGTCATCTTTCTAGCTTCGCAGGCACCACATAGATGTGAAAGTGCTAGTTATCGACTAGAGGGGGGTGAATAGGCGATTTTTATGAAAGTATTCAAAACATGGAAGTTTCGAAGACAAACAATAGAAATGACCTAAATGATATGCAGCGGAAGATAAACTGCAATAGGCAAACCATAGTCAAGTATGCAATGATGTGAAAGTACAGGACTAATAGCAGCTAAGTAGTGAGGATCGGGATGGAAGATAGTATGAAGCCAATCAACGATAGTAGTCAAGCAATGAAGTCAAACAGGTACGACAGATAGGCAATGACTTCACAATGACAAACTCTAAGTAAAGGATGTGAGAGGATAGAACCAGTCACTTGTTGAAGACACATGATTTGTTGAACCAGTTCCAGTTGGTATGACAACTGTACGTCTGGTTAGGGAGGCTGAGATTCAACTCAGAAGACCGTCTCTTCACCTTATTCCCCTTGAGCTAAGGACACACAGTCCTCGCCCAATCACTCTGGTAAGTCTTCAAGGTAGACTTCCAAACCTTCACAGACTTCATTCACCGGCAATCCACAATGACTCTTGGATGCTCAGAATGCGACGCCTAACCGGCTGGAGGATTCACAGTCCTCAAGTGTAATAAGTCTTCAGGTCACACAGACAGAAATACTTCAGTGATGCCTAACACTCTTTGGCTCTGGGTGTTTGGGCTTGGTCCTCGCAAGGATTTCTCTCTCTCTCAAAGGCTTCGAGGTGGGTTGCTTTCAAATGACAAAAGCCGTGCACTAACTCTGAGCAGCCACCAATTTATGGTGTAGGGGTGGGCTATTTATAGCCGCTGGGCAACCCGACCTGATATGTCCGAAATGACCCTGGGTCACTAAGGAACTGACACGTGTTCCAACGGTCAGATTTCAAACACACACGACAACTTTACTTGGGCTACAAGCAAGGCTCACTCATCCAGCTCTGGATAGGATTTGCTCTCATTGTCTTCGCTCGAAGACATAGGATTTGGGTTGAGCATCACTTCAGTCATTCTGACATTGTTCACTTGGACCCCACTTAACAGTACGGTGGTTCCTATGACTCAACAAAGAAGAAAAAGAAACATCGAAACAACACAGTCTTCGCGCTCCATAGTCTTCACTCAATGTCTTCTCATGTCATAGTCTTCAATATGAATATCTTCACATACCACCATTGTCGTCAATGTCTTCATATATTTTTAGGGGTCATCTCCGGTAGGTAAACCGAATCAGTGAGGGACACTACCTGCGTTATCCTGCAATTCTCACAAATGCATTAGTCCCTCAACCAATTTTGTCGTCAATACTCCAAAACCAACTAGGGGTGGCACTAGATGCACTTACCAGACGATCCTTCTTGAACTTGACGCCCTCGATGCCTACGACGTGTTTCTTCTTCGCGAGAGTGTGCAAGTTCCTCATGCTAGCATGCCCTAGCCTTCGATGCCAAAGCCAGCATTCTGAAGCTTCTTCTAGAAGACATATGACCATCTGTGGTCCTGCTGAGAAATCTACCATATAGAGATCATCTTTCCAATACCCTTCAAAGACTAGAGACTTGTCAGATTCCATTAGAACAAGGCAACAATATTTTCCAAATAGCACAATCATGTTTAAGTCACAAAGCATTGAGACAGACATTAAGTTGAAACCAAGGGATTCAACAAGCATCACTTTATCCATGTGTTGATCCCTTGATATTGCAACTCTACCTAGACCCAATACCTTGCTTTTACCAGTGTTAGTAAATGTGATGTGACTCTTGTCTGATGGACGTAGTGTTGAATCCATCAGTAGATTTTGATCGCCAGTCATGTGGTTAGTGCATCCACTGTACATAATCCATTCTGAAGACTTTGGTGTCATACCCTACAGTGCAGTTAGGGGGATAGGCTTCACCAAGGGAATTGTGAAGCATAAACATTTGACGAACAACTGGAACATAGAAGTTCAGATCTTGGTTAGGATAGATAGGATGAGTGTCAAGGAATCCCGAGACGAAATACATAGTAAGACCATTTAGGCATTTTATCTTGTGCCCCACAAGATGTTTAAGGTCCCCAGCATAAGCGTCAGACGCCTTTGATTTTTGAATGGAGACCTTTCCCTGCAAAAGAGAGTTAAGTTTTCTTAATCACCCACATTTTTAGGGGTGGCTTCGAAGCAATGAGTCTAAGTGCAGCATCTAAGAACTTTGGCTTTGGAGTCCTAGCAAATAGCCTTGCAGGAGGTGAATAATACTCATAAGAATAAGCAGAAAAGTTCTTTGTTCTATGAACATAGCGGTTTGAGGAAACACGCTCATATTCATGGGTCTGAGTATGATTTCCCTGCAAAACATTGGCATTAGGGTGAGTCCTCTGTCTGTATGAAGCCTTTGGACCATATGAAGCCTTTGGTCTGGGGTTTGTCTTCTTCCCAGGTGGTGTCATGATGACATTCACAGGAAGATTCTCAAGACAGCTTTTGGGTACCCATATCTTCTTCATAGGTGGCCCATTCCTGCAGTTAGTACCAATATATCGGGCAAACACTTCGCCATTCTGATTCTTAAATAGTTTATAGTTTGCATCAAAGGATTCATCAATGATAATAGGGTTAGCACAAGTGAAACCAGATAAGGTGGATGGATCTACTGAAGGTTCGTTTGCAACAACCCATGTGGTTTTGGGGTACTGCTCAGGATTCCAGTAAGAACCATCAACATTCATTTTCTCGAACCCAACACCCTCTTTCCTAGGGTTTCGGTTCAGAATCTGCTTTTTGAGGACATCACATAATGTCTGATGCCCTTTGAAACTTTTGTACATCCCTGTCTCAAGCAGTGTCTTCAACCTAGCATTTTCATCAGTAATAGTAGTGGTATCCTCAGCAGAGGGGTTAGTTACCACATCAACAGTTGAAGATATTGCAACAGTAGCAGCAGTAGAACATTCAGCAACAGAGATAGCATTATCACGCTCAATGCATTTTAGACATGGTGGTTCAAATCCTTCCTGAGCGGGACTGATCTGTTGAGCGCGAAGTGACTCATTCTCCTTTTGAAGATCTTCATGAATCGTTCTCAATTTCTCAAGATCTTGCTTCCTTTGAAGATAATCGTAGGAAAGCTTTTCATGAGTTGTTGAGAGTGTTTCATGATGACTTTCAAGTTCCTCATACTTAACATGAAGATTTTTGATGTCTTCAATTAAGGACTGAGATCGGGTCATTTCCGCGTCCAACAGGTCATCGCTTTTGTCTAACAGTTTTTGAATATGTTCCATAGCTTTCTGTTGTTTAGTTACAATTTTAGCAAGTGTTTTGTAGCTAGGTTTGTATTCACAATCAGAGTCATCTTCACTTGATGTTTGAAAGTAAGCATCGCGTGATTTTACCTTGGCACCACGTGCCATGAAGTAGTAGGTGGGAGCAGAGTCGTCCTTGTCATTATCATCAACGTTGGTGACGGAGCCATTGTCTTCAGTGTTGAAGATGGACTTGGCAACGTAGGCTGTAGCTAGAGCCAGACTTGCAATGCCAGAGTCGGACTCCTCCTCAGACTCCACCTCCGCCTCCTTAGAAGCAGACTCCTCCTCTGAATCCATCTCCTTGCCAACAAAAGCATGAGCCTTGCCAGATGAACTCTTATTGTGTGATGAAGACTTCGAAGAAGACTTTGAGGATTTCTTCTTCTTCTTGTCATCAGAATCATATTCCTTGCTCTTCTTCTTCTTCTTCTTCTTCTCATTGTCCCATTATGGACACTTAGAGATGTAGTGACCAGGTTTCTAGCACTTGTGGCATGTTCTCTTCTTGTGGTCATGGGTGGAAGCTTCATCATTTCTTGAGCTGGATCATGAAGACTTTTTGAAGCCTTTCTTCTTAGTGAACTTCTGGAACTTCTTCACAAGCATAGCAAGCTCCTTTCCAATGTCTTCAAGATCACCAGAACTGCAGTCAGATTCTTCTTTAGATGAGGAAACAACCTTTGCCTTCAAAGCGCGAGTTCGGCCATAGTTGGGGCCATAGATATCTCGTTTCTCAGATAGATGAAACTCATGTGTGTTGAGCCTCTCAAGTATGTCAGACGGATCGAGAGTCTTGAAGTTAGGGCGTTCTTGAATCATCAGGGCTAGGGTGTTAAACGAGATGTCAAGTGATCTCAGTAGCGTCTTAACTATTTCATGCTTCGTGATATTAGTGGTGCCGAGTGCTTGGAGCTCAGGTTGATTAGGTGCAGAAATGATAAGTTCCTCTTCAGTCTGAGCCTCAGAAGGTATGATCTCTCCAGTTCCCATTTGCTTGATTGATTCACTGGGAGGTACTTCATCTAGCACATTTGACAGTTTCTCTCTTTGTGAGCCGTTAGTCTCATCGAATCGCACATCCACAGTTTCAACCACTTTATAGTGAAAGAGGTTGAAGACTCTGTAGGAGTGCGAATCCTTCCCATAACCAAGCATAAAACCTTCATGTTCGGTGCAAATTTTGAAGTGTGATGTGGATCCTTTATCCAGCACCTAGCACCAAATACTCTAAAGTAACTGACATTTGGCTTCTTACCAGTTCGGAGTTCATAGGATGTCTTCTTCGGAAGCTTGTGAATATAAACACGGTTGATGATGTGGCATGTACTATCAATGGCTTCAGGCCAGAACTTCCTTGGAGTCTTGTACTCATCAAGCATCGTTCGAGCCATCTCGATAAGGGTTCTGTTCTTGCGCTCCATGATGCCATTCTGCCGAGGTGTGTACGGAGCAGAGAACTCATGAGTGATGCCCAAACTATCCAAATAAAGGTCGAGGCCGGTGTTCTTGAACTCTGTGCCGTTGTCACTTCTCATATGTTTGATCTTGACACCATAGTTCGTCATGGCACGATTGGCAAAGCGTCTGAAGACATCCTGCACTTCATTCTTGTAGAGGATTATATGCACCCAAGTATATCCTGAATAATCATCAACAATGACAAAGCCATAGAGGCAAGCAGTGGTATTAAGAGTAGAGTAGTGAGTAGGGCCAAATAAGTCCATGTGTAGCAGCTCGAAGGGTTGAGATGTACTCATGATTGTCTTCGAGGGATGCTTGGCCCTAGTCATCTTTCTAGCTTCGCAGGCACCACACAGATGTGAAAGTGCTAGTTATCGACTAGAAGGGGGGTGAATAGGCGATTTTTATGAAAGTATTCAAAACATGGAAGTTTCTAAGACAAACAATAGAAATGACCTAAATGATATGCAGCAGAAGATAAACTGCAATAGGCAAACCATAGTCAAGTATGCAATGATGTGAAAGTACAGGACTAATAGCAGCTAAGTAGTGAGGATCAGGATGGAAGATAGTATGAAGCCAATCAACGATAGTAGTCAAGCAATGAAGTCAAACAGGTACGACAGATAGGCAATGACTTCACGATGACAAACTCTAAGTAAAGGATGGGAGAGGATAGAACCAGTCACTTGTTGAAGACACATGATTTGTTGAACCAGTTCCAGTTGCTGTGACAACTGTACGTCTGGTTAGGGAGGCTGAGATTCAACTCAGAAGACCGTGTCTTCACCTTATCCCCCTTGAGCTAAGGACACACAGTCCTCGCCGAATCACTCTAGTAAGTCTTCAAGGTAGACTTCCGAACCTTCACAGACTTCGTTCATCGGCAATCCACAATGACTCTTGGATGCTCAAAATGCGACGCCTAATCGGCTGGAGGATTCACAGTCCTCAAGTGTAATAAGTCTTCAGGTCACACAGACAGAAAGATTTTAGTGATGCCTAACACTCTTTGGCTCTGGGTGTTTGGGCTTGGTCCTCGCCAGGATTTCTCTCTCTCAAAGGCTTCGAGGTGGGTTGCTCTCAAACGACAAAAGCCGTGCACTAACTCTGAGCAGCCACCAATTTATGGTGTAGGGGGTGGGCTATTTATAGCCACTGGGCAACCCGACCTAATATGTCCGAAATGACCCTGGGTCACTAAGGAACTGACACGTGTTCCAACGGTCAGATTTCAAACACACACGGAAACTTTACTTGGGCTATGAGCAAGGCTCACTCATCCAGCTCTGGATAAGATTTGCTCTCATTGTCTTCGCTCGAAGATATAGGATTTGGGTTGAGCATCACTTCAGTCATTCTGACTTTGCTCACTTGGACCCCACTTAACAGTACGGTGGTTCCTATGACTCAACAAAGAAGAAAAGGAAACAGCAAAACAACACAGTCTTCGTGCTCCACTTCTCATGTCATAGTCTTCAATATGAATATCTTCACATACCACCATTGTCGTCAATGTCTTCATACATTTTTAGGGGTCATCTCCTGTAGGTAAACCGAATCAGTGAGGGACACTACCTGTGTTATCCTGCAATTCTCACAAATGCGTTAGTCCCTCAACCAATTTTGTCGTCAATACTCCAAAACCAACTAGGGGTGGCACTAGATGCACTTACAATCTCCCCCTTTTTGGTGATTGATGACAAACTTGTTGAAGTTTTCAACTGGGATAAAGTATGTGAAATTGTAAAGGATAGGGTTTTGTATTCATAAGTGGCAAAGGCTCCCCCCTGAAGATGTGCATATAAGTAATTTGCTTTTGGAATGCAAATGCACATGGCAGGTTGTACTTGTGGAGATCCTCTTCAACTTATGAAGATAATTCATCATGCATGAAATGATATAGCAAATAAAATGACATGCATAATGAAAAATGGACGTCTGCAGGATGATCTAAGTGCGGAAGTTATCATCGCACATGCGGAATTTATCATCGCATCACAGTAAAGCAAATAAGTAGCTGACAACCATCGAGTTTAAGTGTTACAACTCATAGAACCAAATGTACCAAAAGCGAGAGTTGTAAACACTAGGCAAAATATAAAGCAACCTCCCATATGAACCCGCTTGAAGACTATCAAACTCATATGCTTCTCCCCCTTTTGTCAGTAATGACCAAAAAGGTTTGAAGACATAGAGCATCTACTTGTCCTCATGAGTAGGTGAAGCAGCAGGGTTGTCGGTGTTGTTTGGCGGCGCAGACATACTTGGTGCAGCGTCGATGCGCATAGAAGTAGGGGGCGGTGAAGTAGCATCATCTTCATCATCGATCACTCTGGCATTCACAGTTGCTGCGGAGGAAGAATAGTCAGAGTCTTCAAGGGATGGAGTTCGACGTAGGACAACAGTCCGTGGAGGAGTGGAGTCAAACTTGAATCTTTCAGTGAAGCCATCGTCTTGAAGATCTACTTCAGCACTAAGCAGCGTCAAACTCTTCCATGATCGCCGACAAGTCTCGTGAGCGACAAATGCATTCTTGGTGGCAAGATTTTGAATGCGATTGACGTCCACCAAGAGGCTTTGCATCTGTCTCTTGAGCCAATAGTGATGCTTATCGTGTTTTTGATGAAGTGCCACAAGAAGTTCTCGGTCATTTAGAACACGAGAGTGCTTCTTAGGCCTTTGGGCAATGGTGCTTTCAGTAGCTTCAGTTTGTGCACGATGAGGCAGACGAGTATTCCCAGCCATTGGATAGATACGTGTTACTGCTTGGACGCCTTCCATGGGCTGAGTGAAGCTTTGGTGATCAGCATTTTGAAGACAAAGAGGCTTCTTGGCAGGCTCAGGGTATATAGCTTCAACTGACATATCAACCGCTGGTAGAAAGATCAGATGATTGCGAGCAGAGGGCTGATAGTTGACAGAGGAGTGTCGCTTGATGAGGCGCAGGACCCATGGAGCATAGAATTTCTGGCCAAAAAGGTCAGATCCAGACGTAGCAAGTTGCCTGATGAAGAATTCTTGGGAATTGAAGCTGATGCCATTGAGGATGTAAAATACCAATGTCTTCATGGCTCCTTCAAGTTTAGCAGCTGATGAATGTCCTTTGATAGGCCATAGAGTTCGCCTGATGATGTGGTATATTGTGCGAGGCAGATACTCAAGGTCATCAACAAAGAACTCCATTGGGTATTTAGCGTCAGATGGCAAAGGCTTCATCATGCTCAACATCTGGCTCAGGTTGGGTTCTAGCTTATGGAAGATGCTCTCCAGTGCATTGCGGTGGAGTTGACAATCAGGTTCATACAGCTCCCCGGGAGTGGGTAGGCCTGTAAGCTCAATGACGTCAAGAGCTTTGGCTTCATGATGAACATTTCCAGTCATCCACTCGAGAACCCATGTCTTGATGTCCCTGTTGTAGCCGCGAATGTGGAGGGTAGCATAGAATTGAAGCAAAAGTTCCTCATTCCAATGTTCTTTGTGTGTCACAAAGTTGAGCAGACCTGCATCACGAAAGCATTCAAGTGCTTATTCTAAGCATGGCAGTCCAGCAATGACTTCAGTGTCGAGGCGCATATGAGGGAAACTGCGCCCTTGATCATACAGAACGCAGGAGTAATAGCTTCGCTGCTGATAGCTCCAGAAACGATCAGATGAGATCCTTGGCTTTGAGTAGGGGTTCTTGGCGCTGTCAAAGAAGGTGTTGTGGCTTTTGAAGCCATTTGCATTGAAGGACCCTGTAGAGTTTGCAGTACCTGGGAACCTTGGCAGTCTTGGCTTTGGTTTCTGGACCTGAGGCCTATGCTCAACATGATAATCAAATTGAGGAACAGAGGCGGTAGGTGGAGGGACCAGAACGGGCCATCAGACAGTGGTTAGCTGACCATGATTGTATGCTTGCTCAATTGTATAGGGCCTTGGAGGCGGAACGGGAGCATTGGCAACAACTGAGGCTTTAGGCCGCACAACAGGTGCTTCAGGAGCAGTTGCATCATTGGCTTCTGGCACACTGGTTGGTGCAAGCTCCACATTAGCTTCAGCCATGACTACGTCATTGGCTTCATTTGCGTTGGTGGCGATAGCTTCAAGATTTTCAGCCTCCACTTGACGAGCTGGAGGGTCGGGCACGGGCACGTTCACATCAGGAACAACTTCTTCAGTTGTGGGGGGAGTAGGGACACGTTCGTCTTCTTGATTTTCATTGGCTGATGCAGTCGGATTGTCTTCAGCAGCTCGGGCTTCAGACACAGAGACATTCACAGTCGGAGTGGCTTCTGGAAACACTTGACGTGCAACAGATGGGTGGTGCACATCTCCTTCTGGAATGCTCGAAAGAGGGACCTGAGCCCTTGGTCCTTTGCAAAGCCTGCGTAGTGCTGGCGACGCCTTTGGAGATGGAGTTGGCTAGGCCTCAAATTCCTCTTGTTCTTCTTGCACAGGTGGTGTGACTTGTGGTTGTTGTTGGGGAGTACTTGGAGAGTCTTGTTGCTGTGGGTGATCAGCCCATGATGCATCCTGAGCAATTGGCGTCAGAGGACGACCAATGCTGATGAGTTCGCTATTTGTGAGAACAGGCGATGATACCAAGTTGTGTTCGATCTAAGGAAGAACTTCATCATCTTCAACATTGTCATCGTGACCAATGTCTTCAGCAGTGGTGGGTTCAGCTACTGAAATGTCTTCAGCTTCATGAGCCTATGTGGAAGCAGGCTCATGAACTATCATCCGTCGTTCTTGGTGTTCAGATGCAGGGCGAACCACTGAGATAGGTTCAATAACTAAGGGCTCTGTGGGAGCAGCCCGATTCTTCTTGGTTTTGTGCTTCTTCTTGGAGGGAGCGGCATCAGAGGCTTCAGTATTTTTCCTTTTTCTGGCTTCAGCCTCGGCAGCCCTCGTCTTCTTCTGATCTGAAGCGGTTGACAGGACCTTTGGCTTCGAGCCAGTCATGCTGCTTGGGAAGATAATGAGGTGCTTCCTGCCTTGAAGGTGCAGGTTGAGCAGTAGAGAGCTTCTTCTTCTTTGCAGCCATTCTGGGGTCAATGCCAGGACGACCAAGAGACTTGCGCTTCTCAGCCTCATTGTAGGCAAGCAAACATTTGTCAGCCAAACTCTTCATGCGCTCACGAGAGCCCTGAGCTTCTTCGCGCTTCTTGAGAAAGGCTTCTTTAAGCTCGTGCAGCATGACCTTGAAGTTTCTGACATCTTGGACGCTGAGCTTCGCCACATGCTTCTTGAACTGAGCTTTCTCATAATCAATCTTGTTCTTCAGCTCAATGATGCGCTGAGCAAGAGCCAGCTTAGAAGCAATGGCGCCATTGAAGGAGACGATGAGGCCAATGGGAAGCTGCAGATCTTCAAAGCTGAGATTTGGGGTGTCAAACCACTCATCAATGAAGTTATGGATGATTGCCACATCGAAGAGAGGCAAGTTATTGAAGATCTCTTCTTCTTCCTTGCTCTTGATCAGTTGCTCAAGGGCATCATCTACAAGATCTTCATCGCTGGACAGATCAATGGGTTCTTCTCGCAGAATGGTAGCAGGAGTCAAGGTCTGATCAGTATGCTTGACGATTTTCTTTTTCTTCTCCGTCCTCTTGGAGATACGTGATAGATCTTCAGACTGGACACTGTCTTCAGGAGGTGCAATGGCCAGTGGCTTCGCACGTGAAGCTTTTGGAGGAGCAGCTGATCTTGAAGCCTTAGGCTTCTTTAGCTTCTGCGGCTTTGGAGGAGGAGCTGGGGCTTCATCAGTGTCAGCATCATTATCAGAATGATCTACTTTGGAACCTTGGACCAAGATGTAAGTGATGAGGCCATCAAGGTTGGAGAAGGGGCCGATGACATTGGGTTCTGCATCACGTGAGCCGTCAGCACGGGGAGCAGAGGGACCAGGGTTGAAGTCTAATCCCAATGACTTCTGGTTTTCCTTGGTCGATGCCTTTGCATGCTGGAAGTTGCGCTTGAAGAGAGTATCGTCACGACACCAGAGCAATGATGATGGGTCGGCATTCTCAGGCTGAGGTCCATGGACCATACAAGGATAGAAACGTTGTGCAATAGCTTCAGCTCTGTTCTTGGGTTGAAGGCCTCGATAGAGAATATCACCCCAAGGACTTTTGATAGCATTCTTCTCTGCATATTCCTGGGTCACGAACTTGTACTTGAACCATTCTTCAGCCCAATAGCGTCGAGTCCATTGGATTCATGTCTTGCGCTGATGATAATTCTCTTCAGGATCAGTCTTGTAAAGTTCTGCGAGGTCATCAGGCAGATCTTTTGATGTTCCCCCACGACGCTGTCTGCCACCCTTCCTTACTGATTTCTCTGTAGCCATGAACTTCAAACTGAATGGCTTCAATACGTTTAAAGGCTTCAAAGACTTACGCTTGCTGGTCAAACAGGAACTGGCTTCGGGAGAGTTAATGTGATGCTGTAAGTATTCTGCAAACGAAAGCAGACTATGAGAACCAAGGGATTCTCCCACGGACATGTACCTGTGACAACATTAGAGATGCGAGGGAAGGGGAAGAGGTCATATGCATTCTCAGAAGATTTTGAAGATAAATCAGTTTGAAGACATTGACCTCATGATGCGAAGACATTCACTTATGTGTTGAGAGTAGGTTCCAGATTTGTACAAATCCGTGAATAAGTACAAGTGAGGAATCAAACTAGATATGAAGTTTAAGTGAATAGACTAGGCAGTATGAGATGCAGACAGAATAGATCTAACATTGTGTAGGCAGAAACCACTTTTGGTAAAAAGGATGAATCTTGAAGATAAAAAAGATGGTAAAAATAGAGTTGTATTTACCGCACGAAGAACTGCTAGTGGGATGAACAGGAGACCGAGCAGTTCAATCCACCGTGCCCTAACTTGGCGACGGAGGACACCTACGGCGACGGCAGAGAGGACGATGTCCGCGGCCGGCGTGAGGACGACGTCGGGGAAGTCGTGGCAGCTAAGCGCTTTGTCGCCGGCGTCGTCGAGAGCTAGCGGTGGCGCTAGGGTTTTGACGAGGTGGAGAGGTGGAAGAAGGTTTTCTTTACCGCAGGGGGCATGTATTTATAAGGAAGTGTGTAGCACTGTGCAATTACTCAGGTGCCCCTGGCGGTTCACATCTGAGGGACACGTGGCAAGCATGCAACATACTCAGAGTTGTCCCACGTTCCCACGCCCGCCACGTTTGTGGGATAGTTGTTCCGGCTTCTCCGGATTCCAAACAATAAGGATGAGTCATTTAAAACAGACTTAATGTTTGTCTCTGTGTCTTCTGCTGACAAGGACGCAGAGAAGACATTCGACAGTTTCAATAGAATTCATATGATTTGGACAGATAGAGTTTGAGATAGAAAGCATAGAGAGATTAGGGTCCGATCACATTCACTTAGTTCAAAAGATTCAACTAGGAAGACATAGCTATAAGTGAATGCTGTAGAGGACAGAACACTAGTATATATATATATATATATATATATATATATATATATATATATATATATATATCAGAAAGCAATCAAATCATCATAGTGAAGAGAATCATGAAGATAAATTGAAATTGAAGACAAACCAAATGCGAAGTCATTGCAAAAATAACGACATGAGTGAAACATTTCAAACAGAGAAATTTGGTGGTGGCGTTACCCTCCGTATAGGAAGTATTAGACCAAGACACGGCGCACAATTATCGTGGCACTCCGAAGTCAAATTCCATGTTAATGTATTCACACTTAGAATGTAAGTCTTCATTGATTGAAGATATACTTTACTTAGTGTGTTGCACATCTAAGTCATCAACATGCATAAGTGTTAGGATGTGTGCCTGATCACAGGACATTTGAGGATTCCAAGATATTTAGCTCACACCGTAACTTGCAAAACCTTTTCTCATCCAAGGGCTTTGTGAAGATATCTGCCAGTTGCTCTTCAGTGTTGACATGAATGATGTCATTATCTTTCTTCATGACATGATCTCTGAGAAAGTGATGACGAATTTCAATGTGCTTTGTCTTCGAGTGCTGGACTGGATTGTTGGCTATCTTGATGGCACTTTCGTTATCGCAGAAGAGAGGTACTTGTTTCAGATTGATGCCATAGTCCTTGAGAGTTTGCTTCATCCATAGAAGCTGAGCGTAACAAGATCCAGTAGCAATGTATTCAGATTCAACAGTTGAGAGTGATACACAGTTCTGCTTCTTTGAAGACCAACAGACAAGTGATTGTCCCAGAAAGTGACATGTGCCTGATGTAGACTTGCGATCCACCTTGTCACCAGCATAATCAGCATCCAAGAATCCAACCAAATCAAATTTTGAGCCCTTTGGATACCATAATCCGAGTGTTGGGGTGTAAGCCAAATATCGAAGAATTTGCTTCACAGCTAAGTGATGCGATTCCTTTGGTGCCGCTTGGAATCGAGCACACATGCAAACACTAAGCATAATATCTGGCCTAGATGCACATAGATAAAGTAAAGAACCAATCATGGAGCGGTATACCTTTTGATCGAACTCTTTACCATTGTCGTCGGGACCAAGATGGTGTTTGGCTGGCATTGGCGTCGTATAACCTTTGCAGTCTTCCATTCCAAACTTCTTCAGACAGTCTTTGAGATATTTTTCTTGAGATATGAAGATGACATTCCTTTGCTGACGAATTTGAAGACCAAGGTCAACTCACCCATCATGGACATCTGATATTGCTCTTGCATCATGTATCCAGACTCATCACTATACTTCTGGTTGGTGCAGCCGAAGATTATGTCATCCACATATATTTGGCACACAAACAGTTCACCATCATATGTCTTCATGAAGAGTGTGGGATCGAGGGATCCAGGTTTGAAGCCTTCGCTCTTCAGGAAGTCTTTGATCGTCTCATAGCATGCGCGAGGAGCTTGTTTGAGGCCATACAGTGCTTTGTTTAGCTTGTACACCATATCAGGATGTTTTGGATCTTCAAAGCCAGGTGGTTGAGCGACATACACTTCTTCTTCAATCTTGTCGTTGAGAAATGCACTCTTCACATCCATTTGATATAGCAAGATGTTGTGGTGATTAGCATAGGCTAGCAGTATGCGAATAGCTTCAAGCCTAGCCACAGGAGCAAATGTTTCATCGAAGTCAATTCCTTCTACTTGAGTGTATCCTTGAGCCACAAGACGTGCTTTGTTTCTGACGACTTGACCATGCTCATATTGCTTGTTTCGATATATCCATTTTGTTCCAATGATGTTATGCTTGCGAGGGTTAGGACACTTGACAAGTTCCCAAACATTGTTCAGCTTGAACTGTTGAAGTTCTTCTTGCATAGCTTGTATCCATTCAGGTTCCATAAAGGCTTCAGCGACTTTCTTGGGTTCTGATATTGACACAAATGAAAAGTGCCCGCAGAAGTTTGCTAACTGTGTTGCTCTTGAGCGAGTAAGTGGACCAGGTGCATTGATGTTGTCAATTATCTTCTCAATCTGTACTTCATTTGCAAATTGAGGATGAACTGGACGGAGACTTTGCTCTTGCTGATCATTGTCATCATTGGGAGGATTGTCTTCGGTCTGAGCATTGTCTTCAGGTTGGTTAGGTGCAGAAATGATAAGTTCCTCTTCAGGCTGTGCTTCAGAAGGCATGATTTCACCAGTTCCCATCAGCTTGATAGATTCACTGAGGGGAGCTTCGTCTAGTGTACTTGGCAGGAGCTCTCTTTGTGAACCATTGGTTTCATCAAATCTCACATCCATAGTTTCAACGATTTTATAGAGATAGAGGTTGAAGACTCTGTAAGAGTGTGAGTCCTTTCCATAACCGAGCATGAAGCCTTCGTGAGCTTTAGGTGCAAATTTTGACTTGTGATGGGGATCCTTGACCCAGCACCTAGCACCAAATACTCTGAAGTAGCTTACATTTGGCTTCTTGCCAGTGAGCAGCTCATAGGATGTTTTGTTTAGAAGCTTGTGGATGTAAACACGGTTGACAATGTGACATGCTGTATCAATAACTTCAGGCCAGAACTTTCTTGGTGTCTTGTATTCATCGAGCATTGTTCGAGCCATCTCAATGAGGGTTCTGTTCTTGCGCTCAACGATGCCATTTTGCTAAGGTGTGTATGGAGCAGAGAACTCATGAGTGATTCCCATTGTATCCAGATAAATATCAAGTCCGGTGTTCTTGAATTCAGTGCCATTGTCACTTCTGATATGCTTGATCTTCACACCATAATTGTTCATTGCTCGATTGGCGAAGCGTCTGAAGACATCTTGCACTTCAGTCTTGTAGAGAATTATGTGCACCCATGTATATCTTGAGTAGTCATCAACAATGACGAATCCATAGAGGCAAGCAGTTGTTGTGAGGGTAGAGTAGTGAGTAGGGCCAAATAAATCCATGTGTAACAGCTCGAAGGGTTGAGATGTTGTCATGATTGTCTTCGAGTGGTGCTTTGCCCTAGTCATCTTTCCAGCTTCGCAGGCACCACACAAATGATCCTTCTTGAACTTGACACCCTCGATGCCAATGACATGCTTCTTCTTGACGAGTGTGTGTAAGTTCCTCATACCAGCATGCCCCAGCCTCCGATGCCAAAGCCAACATTCAGAAGCTTTTGCGAGAAGACATACGGAAAGCTATGGACCTGCTGAGAAATCTACCATGTATAGATCATCTTTCCGATACCCTTCAAAGACTAGAGACTTGTCAGATTCCATTAGTACAAGGCAACGATATTTTCCGAATAGCACAATCATGTTCAAGTCACAAAGCATTGAGACAGACATTAAGTTGAAACCAAGGGATTCAACAAGCATCACTTTATCCATGTGTTGATCCTTTGAGATTGCAACTCTACCTAGACCCAATACCTTGATTTTACCAGTGTCAGCAAATGTGATGTGACTCTTGTTTGATGGACGTAAGGTTGAGTCCATGAGAAGACTTCGATCACCAGCCATATGATTTGTGCATCAGCTGTCCATAATCCATTCTGAAGCTTTTGGTGTCATACCCTACAATACAGTTAGGAGGATGGGCTTCACGAAGAGCGTTGTGAAGCATAAGCATTTGACGCACACATGGATTATCACAGCTTAGATCAAGGTTAGGACACATAGTATGACTGGTAAGCTATTCAGATATGAAATGCATAGTAATATCATTTTATCATGCGTCCCATAATGTGTTTAAGGTCCCCAACAATAGCACAGGATGCCTTTGATTATAGGCTGGAGACCTTTCCCTGCAAAAGAAAGTTAATTCTTCTTCACCACCCACATCTTCAGGGGTGGCTTAGAAGCAATGAGTCTAAGTGCAGCATCTGAGAATTTCGGCTTTGGAGCCCTAGCAAATAGCCTTGCAGGAGATGAATGATACTCATATGAATAAGCAGAAAAGTTCTTAGTTCTATGAACATAGCGGTTTGAAGACACACGCTCATATTCATAAGTCTGAGTATGATTTCCCTACAAAACATTGGCGTTAGGGTGACTCAGGTGAGTCCTGTATCTGTATGAAGCCTTTGGGCCATATGAAGCCATAGGTGTGGGGTTTGTCTTCTTCCTTGGTGGTGTCATGACGACATTCACAGGAAGATTCTCAATGCACTACTTAGGTACCCAGATCTTCTTCATAGGTGGTCCATTCCTGCAGTTAGTACCAATATACCTGGCAAACACTTCACCATTCTGACTCTTGAATAGCTTATAGTTTGCATCAAAGGATTCATCAATGATAATAGGATTAGCACATGTAAAGCCAGATAAGGTGGATGGATCCACTGAAGGTTCCTTTGCAGCAACCCATGTGGTTTTGGGATACTGCTCAGGCTTCCAGTAAGAGCCATCAGCATTCATTTTCCTCTCGAACCCAACACCCTCTTTCCTAGGGTTTCGGTTTAGAATCTGCTTTTTGAGGACATCGCAGAGTGTCTGATGTCCTTTCAGACTTTTGTACATCCCTGTTTCAAGCAATGTCTTCAACCTAGCATTTTCATCAGCAATAGTAGTAGTATCCTCCGCAGAGGGGTTAGTTACCACATCAGTAGTTGAAGACAATGCAACAGTAGCAGCAGTGGAACATTCAGCAACAGATGTAGCGTTATCACGCTCAATGCATTTTAGACATGGTGGTTCAAATCCATCCTGAGCGGGACTGATCTGTTGAGCGCGAAGTGACTCATTCTCTTTTTGAAGATCTTCATGAACCACTCTCAATTTCTCAAGCTCTTGCTTCCTTTGAAGATAATCATATGAGAGCTTTTCATAAGTGGTTGAGAGCGTTTCATGAGGACTTTCAAGTTCTTGGTACTTAGCATGAAGATTTTTTATATCTTCAACTAAGGACTGTGAACGTGTCATTTCCGCGTCCAACAGGTCATCGCTTTTGTCTAACAGTTTTTGAGTATGTTCCATAGCCTTTTGTTGTTCAGTTGCAATTTTAGCAAGTGTTTTGTAGCTGGGTTTGGATTCACAATCAGAGTCATCTTCACTTGATGTTTGAAAGTAAGCATCACGTGATTTTACCTTGGCACCACGTGCCATGAAGCAGTAGGTGGGAGTAGGATTATCTTCGTCATCAGCTTCAGCGTTGGTGTGGAAGTCATTGTCTTCAGTGTTGAAGATGGACTTGGTAACATAGGCTGTGGCTAGAGCCAGACTTGCAACGCTAGGGTCAGACTCTTCTCCAGACTCCACCTCTGCCTCCTCAGAAGCAGACTCCTCTTCTAAATCCATTTCCTTGCCAACAAAGGCATGAGCCTTGCCAGATGAGCTCTTCTTGTGTGATGAAGACTTGGAAGAAGACTTAGAAGAAGACTTTGAGGATTTCTTCTTCTTCTTGTCATCAGAATCATATTCCTTGCTCTTCTTCTTCTTCTTCTCATTGTCCCACTGTGGACACTCAGATATGTAGTGACCAGGCTTCTTGCACTTGTGGCAGGTTCTCTTCTTGTGGTCATGGGTGGAAGCTTCATCATTCCTTGAGCTGGATCGTGAAGACTTTCTGAAGCCTTTCTTCTTGGTGAATTTCTAGAACTTCTTCACAAGCATAGCAAGTTCCTTTCCAATGTCTTTAGGATCGTCAGAACTGCAGTCAGATTCTTCTTCAGATGAGGAAACAACTTTTGCCTTCAATGTGCAAGTTCAGCCATAGTTGGGACCATAGATATCTCTTTTCTTAGAAAGCTGGAACTCATGTGTGTTGAGCCTCTCAAGTATATCAGACAGATCGAGTGTCTTGAAGTCAGGATGTTCTTGTATCATGAGGGCTAGGGTGTCAAAGGAGCTGTCAAGTGATCTCAGTAGTGTCTTGACGATTTCATGCTTGGTAATCTCAGTTGCGCCAAGAGCTTGAAGCTCATTTGTGATGTTAGTGAGGCGATCGAACGTGAGCTGGACATTTTCATTGTCGTTTCTCTTGAAGCGGTTGAAGAGGTTGCGAAGAACACTGATCCTTTGATCTCCCTAGGTTGAGACGCCTTTGTTAACCTTGGATAGCCAGCCCCAGACTAGCTTCGATGTTTCCAGAGCACTCACACGGCCATACTGTCCTTTGGTCAGATGACCACAAATGATGTTCTTTGCAGTAGAGTCCAGTTGAATGAACTTCTTGACATCAGCAGGGGTGACACCTTCACCAGTTTTGGGAACGCCGTTCTTGACAACATACCAGAGGTCGACATCAATGGCTTCAAGATGCATACGCATCTTATTCTTCTAGTAGGGATATTCAGTTCCATCGAACACGGGGCAAGCAGCGGAGACTTTGATTATCCCTGCAGTCGACATAGCTAAAACTCCAGGTGGTTAAACTGAATCACACAAAACAAGGGAGTATCTTGCTCTGATACCAATTGAAAGTGCTAGTTATCGACTAGAGGGGGGGGGGTGAATAGGCGATTTTTATGAAAGTATTCAAAACATGGAAGTTTCAAAGACAAACAATAGAAATGACCTAAATGATATGCAGCGGAAGATAAACTACAATAGGCAAACCATAGTCAAGTATACAATGATGTGAAAGTACATGACTAATAGCAGCTAAGTAGTGAGGATCACGATGGAAGATAGTATGAAGCCAATCAACGATAGTAGTCAAGTAATGAAGTCAAACAGGTACGACAGATAGGCAATGACTTCACGATGACAAAATCTAAGTAAAGGATGGGAGAGGATAGAACTAGTCACTTGTTGAAGACACAGGATTTGTTGGACCAGTTCCGGTTGCTGTGACAACTGTAAGTCTGGTTAGGAAGGCTGAGATTCAACTCAGAAGACCGTGTCTTCACCTTATTCCCCTTGAGCTAAGGACACACAGTCCTCGCCCAATCACTCTGGTAAGTTTTCAAGGTAGACTTCCAAACCTTCACAGACTTCGTTCACCGGCAATCCACAATGACTCTTGGATGCTCAGAATGCGACGCCTAACCGGCTGGAGGATTCACAGTCCTCAAGTGTAATAAGTCTTCAGGTCACACAGACAGAAATACTTCAGTGATGCCTAACACTCTTTGGCTCTGGGTGTTTGGGCTTGGTCCTCGCAAGGATTTCTCTCTCTCAAAGGCTTCGAGGTGGGTTGCTTTCAAATGACAAAAGCCGTGCACTAACTCTGAGCAGCCACCAATTTATGGAGTAAGGAACTGACACGTGTTCCAACGGTCAGATTTCAAACACACACGACAACTTTACTTGGGCTACAAGCAAGGCTGACTCATCCAGCTCTGGATAAGATTTGCTCTCATTGTCTTCGCTCTAAGACATAGGATTTGGGTTGAGCATCACTTCAGTCATTCTGACTTTGTTCACTTGGACCCCACTTAACAGTACGGTGGTTCCTATGACTCAACAAAGAAGAAAAGGAAACATTGAAACAACACAGTCTTCGCGCTCCATAGTCTTCACTCAATGTCTTCTCATGTCATAGTCTTCAATATGAATATCTTCACATACCACCATTGTCGTCAATGTCTTCATACATTTTTAGGGGTCATCTCCGGTAGGTAAACCGAATCAGTGAGGGACACTACCTACGTTATCCTGCAATTCTCACAAACGCATTAGTCCCTCAACCAATTTTGTCGTCAATACTCCAAAACCAACTAGGGGTGGCACTAGATGCACTTACAAGATGATCCTTCTTGAACTTGACGCCCTCGATGCCTACGACGTGTTCCTTATTCGCGAGAGTGTGCAAGTTCCTCATGCTAGCATGCCCTAGCCTTCGATGCCAAAGCCAGCATTCTGAAGCTTCTTCTAGAAGACATACGGCCATCTGTGGTCCTGCTGAGAAATCTACCATATAGAGATCATCTTTCCGATACCCTTCAAAGACTAGAGACTTGTCAGATTCCATTAGAACAAGGCAACAATATTTTCCAAATAGCACAATCATGTTTAAGTCACAAAGCATTGAGACAGACATTAAGTTGAAACCAAGGGATTCAACAAGCATCACTTTATCCATGTGTTGATCCCTTGATATTGCAACTCTACCTAGACCCAATACCTTGCTTTTACCAGTGTTAGTAAATGTGATGTGACTCTTGTCTGATATACGTAGTGTTGAATCCATCAGTAGATTTTGATCGCCAGTCATGTGGTTAGTGCATCCACTGTACATAATCCATTCTGAAGACTTTGGTGTCATACCCTACAGTGCAGTTAGGGGGATAGGCTTCACCAAGGGAATTGTGAAGCATAAACATTTGACGAACAACTGGAACATAGAAGTTCAGATCTTGGTTAGGATAGATAGGACACGTTGTCGCCTATCAAAAGGTGTCGCGTTGGTTCGGACACGACCAAGGCCCCAAGTGATATATAAAAAGCAAATGTCAAGGGGTAAACCGGAGGCCGCTTTAAAAACAGAGCCACTCCATGTAACCACGCATGATAAGAAAGACAGAGACCCCGCTTTAGCTGAGGCTCCGGTTTTATTATATCAAAGATAATATATACATTGTCATGATATGTACATAGATAGAGCCGATGGCTCAAGTGTAGTAAGGCCGAAGATGAGCTATGTTCCACGGCCTGTTGGTCTCTTCCTCTGATGTGCGTGATTCTTGATGCTCTCGAATATCAATTAGATAGTATGACCCGTTGTGCAGATTCTTGCTGACCACGAAAGGTCCCTCCCAAGGTGGGGATAACTTGTGCATATCCGTCTGGTCTTGGATGAGTCGAAACACCAAATCTCCTTCTTGAAAAGTTCTGGTTCTAACCCGGCGACTATGATAGCGACGAAGATCTTGCTGGTAAATCGCCGAACGGGCAGCCTCTATATCACGCTCCTCGTCCAATAGGTCCAAAGCGTATTGCCGTGCTGTCTCATTGTCCGTTTCAACATAAGCTGCCACACGAGGCGAATCGTGCCGGATATCACTAGGGAGAACTGCCTCTGCTCCATAGACCATGAAAATGGTGTGTATCCTGTGGACCGGTTTGGCGTAGTATTGATACTCCATAACACAGATGGTAGCTCTTCAACCCAACATCCTGGTGTTCTTTGCAATGGGACCATAAGCCGGGGTTTGATGCCTCGCAAGATTTCTTGATTAGCTTGTTCTGCCTGTCCATTGGACTGGGGGTGTGCCACTGACGACACGTCAAGTCGGATGTGCTCACGTTCACAGAACTCCTTCATAGCGCCCTTGGATAAATTGGTACCATTGTCAGTAATGATACTGTGTGGAAAGCCAAACCGGAAAATCACCTTTTTGATGAACTGCACCGCTGTTGCTGCATCACACTTGCTGACAGGCTCTGCTTCAACCCACTTGGTAAATTTGTCAACTACCACCAAAAGGTGGGTTTTCTTATCCTTGGATCTTTTAAAAGGTCCGACCATATCCAGCCCCCAAGTTGCAAACGGCCACGTTATTGGGATCATCCTCAATTCTTGAGCCGGCACATGAGCACGCCTTGAAAATTTCTGACATCCATCACACCGTTTAACCAAGTCCTCCGCGTCAGCATGCGCTGTCAACCAGTAGAACCCGTGACGAAACACCTTTGCCACCAGAGACTTTGAACCGGCGTGGTGTCCACAATCCCCTTCATGGATTTCTCTTAAGATTTCACAACCTTCCTCAGGAGAAACACAACGTTGAAACACCCCTGATACACTGCAATGAAGCAATTCACCATTGACAATCGTCATAGACTTGGATCGCCGGACTATCTGCCTGGCTAGAATCTCATCCTCTGGTAACTCCCCCCGGTTCATGTACATAAGATAAGGAACTGTCCAATCCAGAATAGCATGCAGTGCTGCCACCAATTGAGCCTCCGGATCAGGAATAGCCAAATCCGCTTCACCTGGGAGCTGGACTGACGGGTTGTGCAACACGTCCAGAAAGACATTAGGCGGGACCGGTTTGCGCTGAGAACCCAACCGGCTTAAAGCGTCTGCCGCTTCATTCTTCCGACGGTCCACATGATCCACTTGGTAACCCTGGAAGCAACCCGCAATATTATCCACTTCCCGACGATATGCAGCCATGAGCGGGTCTTTAGAATCTCAAGTGCCAGACACCTGTTGAGCCACGAGGTCCGAGTCACCGAAGCACTTAACCCGGCTTAAGTTCATCTCTTTAGCCATCCGGAGACCATGGAGCAAGGCTTCATACTCAGCTGCATTATTAGTGCAAGGGAACATTAAGCGGAGGACATAACAAAACTTATCACCTCGTGGGGAAGTTAATACGACTCCAGCCCTCGAGCCTTCCAGTTGCCTGGATCCATCAAAATGAATAGTCCAATATGTGTGATCCGGCTTCTCCTCTGGTGCTTGTAACTCCGTCCAGTCATTGATGAAATCAACAAGTGCTTGAGACTTCACCGCCGTCCGAGGTACATACTTTAGTCCGTCTGGCCCAAGCTCTATAGCCCACTTGGCAATCCGGCCAGTCGCCTCCCGGTTCTGTATAATATCACCCAAGGGAGCTAAACTGACCACTGTGATGGGGTGCCCTTGAAAATACTGCTTCAACTTCCGACTGGCCATGAAAACACCATAGACCAGCTTCTGCCAATGCGGATACCTTTGCTTGTATTCAATAAGCACCTCGCTAATATAATAAACCGGCCGCTGAACCGGATATTCCTTGCCTGCCTCCTTGTGTTCCACCACAATAGCCACGCTAACTGCCCGAGCATTGGCTGCTACGTATAATAATAGTGGCTCCTTGTCGACCGGGGCTGCAAGAACAGGCGGATTGGCTAATTGCCGCTTCAAGTCCTCAAATGCTTCATCAGCAGCCGGACTCCAGACGAAATGGTCTGTCTTTCTCAGCATTTGGTACAAAGGGATGGCCTTTTCCCCGAGGCGGCTGATAAACTGGCTCAGTGCGGCGATGCGGCCCGCCAAACGTTGAACATCATTAATGCACTTCGGTTTAGCCAGGGAGGTAATAGCCGTAATCTTCTCCGGATTAGCCTCAATTCCTCTGTTAGACACCAGGAAACCCAGTAACTTGCCTGCCGGAACACCAAAGACACACTTGGCCGGATTCAGCATCATCTTGTAAATACGCAAGTTGTCAAAGGTTTCCTTCAAATCATCCACCAGCGTCTCCTTCTGCCTTGACTTTACTACAATATCATCCACATAGGCGTGCACATTGCGGCCGATCTGTTTATGCAGGCAATTCTGTACACACCGTTGATAGGTGGCTTGGGCACTCTTCAGCCCGAAGGGCATAGATACATAGCAGAAGGCTCCAAAGGGAGTAATAAACGCTGTTTTCTCCTGGTCCTTAACCGCCATTTTGATCTGATGATATCCAGAGTATGCATCCAAAAAACTCAAACGCTCACAACCCGCCGTGGCATCAATGATCTGGTCAATGCGGGGGAGGGCAAAAGGATCCGCTGGACAGGCCCTGTTAAGATCTGTGTAATCCACACACATACGCCAAGTGCCATTTTTCTTAAGAACCAGCACCGGATTAGCAAGCCACTCTGGATGGAACACCTCAATGATAAAGCCAGCTGCCAAAAGCCTGGCCACTTCCTCTCCAATGGCCTTGCGCCTTTCTTCGTTAAACCGGCGGAGGAATTGTTTCACCGGTTTATACTTAGGATCCACATTAAGAGTGTGCTCAGCGAGTTCCCTCGGTACACCTGGCATGTCGGATGGTTTCCATGCAAAGATGTCCCGATTCTCACGGATGAACTCGATGAGCGCGCTTTCCTATTTGGGATCCAAATTGGCACTGACAGTGAACTGCTTGGACGAATCGCCGGGCACGAAGTCAACAAGCTTGGTCTCAGCTGCCGATTTGAACTTCAGATCCGAATCATGCTCTGTAGTTGGCTTCTTCAAAGGAGTCATATCCGCCGGATCAACATTGTCCTTATAGTACTTTAACTCCTCCATGGCACAGACCGACTCTGCATAAGCCGCATCACCTTCCTCACATTCCAAAGCGACCCTACGGCTCCCATGAACCGTTATTGTCCCCTTGTAACCTGGCATCTTGAGCTGCAAGTAGATATAACAAGGCCGCGCCATGAACTTGGCGTAAGCCGGCCGGCCAAACAAGGCATGATACGGGCTCCGGATCTTCACCACCTCAAAATGTTAGTTTTTCCGACCGGGAGTCGTGCTCATCCCCAAAAGCCACATCCAGGGCTATCTTACCAACAGGGTATGCAGATTTGCCAGGCACCACACCATGGAACACCGTATTAGACGGTCTGAGATCTTTGTCTGTTAGACCCATGCGGCGGAATGTCTCATAGTACAGTATGTTAATACTGCTTCCTCCATCCATGAGTACCTTGGTGAATTTATAACCCCCCACCTGAGGGTCTACCACTAATGCAAGCTGGCCCGGATTATCAACCCGGGGCGGGTGATCCTCTTTGCTCCACACGATAGGCTGCTCCGACCAGCGCAAGTAACGTGGTAAGGCCGGTTCAACAGAATGCACCGCTCGCTTGTGGAGTTTTCGGTCGCGTTTATCCAAGCTAGTTGTGAAAACATGATATTGCCCATTGTTCAACTGTTTTGGCTGGCTCTGATAACCCGACTGCTACTGCTGCTGCTGCTGGCCGTTCTGATTATTCTGGTGATTGTGACCGCCCTGATTGAGACCTGAACCGGAAGCTCCATCGTGACCCGGCCCATGAAAACCGGATCCTGAACCGCCACCTGACCCGTGGTCATACCGGAAGGCATTAGAGTTTTTAAACTCCTGCATAATATAACAATCCTTCCAAAGATGGTTAGCCGGCGCCTCCTTCGTCCCGTGCTTCGGGCAAGGCTGATTCAACAAATAATTCAAGCGGCTTGCGTTAGGATTGGGAGCCCCATTACGATTTGCCGCTTTACCTCTGCGCCGCTGCCCCCTGTCCTGTGCATTAGTGTTGGCCACAAAGTCCATGCTGCCATCCACCTTGCGCTTGCCTCCGTTTCCATGACCTGCCAGTTTGTACTGCTGCTGTTTGGAGTTGCTATTCTTCCTTCCCTTTCCTGCTTCATCATCATCGGTCTCGGGATCCTTGGTACTGTCCGAATCAGCATACTTCACTAGAGCGGCCATGAGGGTTCCCATGTCATTACAGAACCGCTTCATGCATCCCAATTTCAATTTTAAAGGCTCAAACCGGCAGTTGCCTTCCAGGGTTAAGATCGCAGAGTCAGCATTAATCCTGTCAGACGAGTGCAAAATTTCCGAAACGCGGCGCACCCAATGGGTCGTTGATTCTCCTTCCTCCTGGACACAAGCCGCCAGGTCTACTATGGACTTGGGCTGCTTACATGTATCCTTGAAATTCTGGATAAACCGGGCCCGCAACTGGGCCCATGAGCTGATAGAATTGGGCGGTAGGCTCTTCAACCAAGTACAAGCCGTGCCTTCAAGCATCATGGTGAAGTATTTTGCACACGCGGTCTCATCCACGTCTAGCATCTCCATGTCCATCTCATAACTCTATACCCACGCTTTAGGGGATAAATCAACGGTGTAATTCGGCACCTTGCGCGGACCCTTGAAATCTTTGGGCAGGCGCACATTGCGTAAAGCGGGGATTAAACAAGGCACTCCCAAAGCGGATGCGACTCCTGGTCCGGCGAAGGTGGTACGGCGAACCGGTGTAAGTTGACCCGCATCATCCTGTGCTGCTAACTCGGCCTCCCTTCGTGCCCGGGCCCGGTCCACCACATCCTGAGCATCGCGAACACCACCTGCCGGGTTATTGCCACGGGCCGCTTCACGGCCTCGCGCATTGCTCGATATGGCCGGTTCATCCATGCACCTACTATAGCTCCAGCTTGGACGGGGCGTAGAGTGAATCCGATCACGGCTGTACGAATATGCTTCCTGCTGAATCAGCACGGTCCGGAGAAGCTCCTTAACCCGGTGCGTCTCTATCGCTTGCGGAGAGTCCCCTTCAACTGGGATAGCCTCTAATCGCGCGGCAGCTGCAACAAGGTTGTCCATAGGATTAGAATAATGACCTGGGGGCGTCTGGACCGGCGGAGGAACCACAATGTTCTGCTGAGGAGGTTCCATCAGGCGAGGTTGGACCGTCGCCCCTAGTCCTGGTGCCTCAATCCGGTTTGTCTCCCCGTGCGCCACATTGCGCCCCTGTCCTCCCCCCCGCAGCCACGGCCCACCAGGCCCGGGAGCAACTCACCCGAGCCCATCCGGCCATGCCGCTCGCCCCGAGCACCCCTAGCCCCGAGGCCGCTCGCCTCCGCCCGCTGGCGCGCGTCGCCGACCCCGCCTTCGCGCCGGACGCCACTCCCCCGCCGCCCCTCATCATCGACCGCCTGCCTCCAGCGCCGCCGAGCCTCCCGCCGCCCCTCAGCCTCCACTTGCCTGCACCACCACCGCCCTGCGGTGCCAGGGTCACCGCCGCCAAGACGCCCGAGATCGCCGCCATGGAGCTGCGCCTCCCTGAGCTCCGTCCACCGTCGGGAATGGGTTCCCTGGGGCCATATCCGCCCGGATCCGACCGGAACCACTGCCCCTATGGCCTCCTCCGGCCTCGCCATCCCTGCCGGACCCCACCGCCGCCGCCATGACCTTGCTCGGGAGCGACCAGAGGAGCTGCTCCTCCCGTGCGCCTAGTGGGCCCCGCAGCCTCCCAAGGCCCAGCCTAGCTCCAGCCTCCACACCGGCCTGCCTCGCCTACTGGGCCTGAGCCCACTATGGTGAGCGCCGACCTAACCTATCTTGCGCCCTGAGCATCTTTTAGTCAAATCGCGCTCGATCTGTTTTTTTGGGAAAAATGGCCAAGTCTGGGAAAAATCAGCATCATGTGTGCATATTCATCATGCCATAACTTTGTGTGTACTGCTCCGTTTCACGTGCATGATATGTAAAAATGTTCATCTCTGGATGCTCTAGATGATGTAGTAATTTGCATGCATGTTACTGCTCGTATTGATCCCTTAATCTTCATTGCAAAATAGCTAAGTGATATAAACTGCTGAGATCTGCTGCTTGTTAACATCATGTATGCATCTTGTCAGTGCTGTAACTTTGTCCCTGTTGATCCTATGGTGATGATATTGATATGAAAATGTTCAGTTCAGAGTGCTCTATATGTTGTTTTACTTTGCGTTCATGTTAGGGTGAATCTAGACATGTTTATTCTATTGGAAAAGTGCTTGCTGATGTTAACTGCTGAAAACTGCTGTAACTTGCCTATTTGTGATTTTTATATCTTTTTGTGTGATTTTCTTTTGAGCATCATAGCAACATGTTTTAGGAGAATAATTATGCAATCTTTTCTGTGGTGCAATCCATGTATTTTGGTACTCCTTCTGGTGAGTGCATCAAGCTTGTGAAGTGGGTTACTTGCTATTAATGTTCTGTCAAGTTTGAATCTGTTATATCATGTTGCAATGTTTGCTTGATGGTAACATCCGATCCATGCATAATCTAGAGACGCTTAGTTAACATGTTTTGATGTCCATGTTATTCCCTATCATTAAATACCTTTGATGGATTATATATGTACTGTAACATATGTTTTCATTGCCATGAACATGCCTAAATGATGTTCCAGTTTTCTGTTAACTTCATGATGCCATGTTGTGAGCTTGATAGTAATTGATCTATGCCTCTTTTGGAGATGCTACAATTACCTGAATTGAAGTATGCTATGATTAATTTGCCCACATGGCATGTTTGATAATTTTGGAATAAATATGACCTCTATTCCATGCTTGCAAACATGCTATGATAATGTTGCTGTTTTACACTTGCTGAAAGTGTTATAACATTCAAACTTGTCTTGATGGTTCTCACTAGTCCATGAGCCATGTGCATATGATGCCTTGATGTTATTTGCTCTTTATTATGTGTAATTTGATTCCATTCCCTTTCTTGCTATGTATAGTTCCTTTAGTATGTTGTTTTGATGATTGCAAAGTGCCTACTTGCTATTTTTGGGCAGATTGTTGTTATAACTTGTTTGGAGTGTATGTGTTGCACCGTTGCTCCGTTTGGATCATGTCCTATATGCAACTTGCTTAGAATTGCACTTTTCTACATACACGGGGGGCAATGCTGATGGTGCTGGTCCAAACTAGAGTCGTGTGCGACTTTCACCGGGGAAACTCGGGTCTCAGTTGCTGTACGTTGTGCTCATCCGGACGTGGTGTGAGACGAGATACACGCGACTATTATCAGGGTGTCGGCATGCCGGGTGGTCTTGCTGGATTAGTTTTACCATTGTTGAAATGTCTTGTGCATCGAGATCCCAAGTCTGATCGGATGTCCCATGATGGAGGATTGTCTCCGCGGATCGTGAGCTTGTCATGGGCTAAGTTGGGACACCCCTGCAGGCTTTGATCTTTCGAAAGCCGTGCCCGCGGCTATGTGGCAGAGAGGAGTTTTTAATATCCGGTTGTAGAGAACTTGACACCAGATTCGAATTAAAATACACCAACCGCGTGTGTAACTGTGATGGTCTCTTTTCGAGTGAGTTTGAGAAGAGAACACGGTGGGGTTATGTTTGAACGTAAGTAGTTCAGGATCACTTAGTGATCACTACTAGTTCGCGACCATTTGCGTAGCTTCTCATCTTATTCTTGTACTCGTAAGTTAGCCACCATACATTGCTTAGTCGCTTGCTGCAACCTCACCACTTATCCATTCCATTCCCATTAAGCTTTGCTAGTCTTGATATCCATGGTAATGGGATTGCTGAGTCCTCGTGGCTCATAGATTACTATAACAATAGTTGCTGGTACAGGTAATGCGATGATCAGACGTGAGAGCGATGCTTTCTTGTTTTGGAGTTCTTCTTCTTCTGCTTCTTCGTTCAGGGGTTAGGTTCCTGGTCGGCAGCCTGGGCTAGCAGGGTGGATGTCGTTTGAGTTTCTGTTTGTGTTTCATCCGTAGTCGGAGGTTACTCTTGTGTATGATGTTGTTTTATTCATGTGGTATTGTATGCCTTTTGTATGTATCCTCATCTATTATGTAATGGTATGATGTAATGATATCCACCTTGCAAAAGCGTTTTAATATGCGGCTCTATCCTTGGTGGGACCTTCAAGTTCCTCTCGGATAGGATTGCATATTGGGCATGACAAGTTGGTATCAGAGCCTCGACCGACCATAGGAGCCCTCTTGATTGATCATAGTTGGCCATTGTCGAGTCTAGAAGAAAACTATTTCTGGAGTCTAGTTATATCGGAGAGTAGGAATTCTTTTTACTCCTCAGTCCCTTCGTCGCTCTGATGAGGAATCTTGATGTAGGTGTTTTGAATTACTCCTCTCCCCTTCAAATTTTCTTTAGGGTCACGTAGTTTTTTTTGACGATTGTTGTGTTGTCAGCTCTTTTCATCCGATGCATTTCTCGTCAAGTTGATTCGATCCTCTTCATCTTTTGCCAAGATCAGTTCTCAGCTGTTTCTCAATCACGTCGTTCCCCGTCCGAAGAGAAGCAATGTCATCCTCAGTTGTTTTATTTTTTCCACCCGCCCACCCTTTTTCCTCTCGGGGCCAGAGTCTGTAATCGAGTATCTATCCTACTCGTGCGAAGCCTTTGCATTCTTTCCTCAATTAATTCAACCAGTGTTTTCTCTTCAAGTTAGTTGTTGGTTCCCCGTTCCAAGTTGCCTTGTTTTTTCCGCCCTCCCACACCTTTTCTTCCCGGAGTCTACGTCTCTATTTGAGCATCAATTTCATTCATGCGGAGCCTCTTTAGTCTTTTCTAAATTGTTCCAACTGGTGAATTCTCATCTAGTTCGTCATTCTTCATCTTTTTCTTCTCCGGTCGATTCTTTCAAGTATTCGGTGTTGATCATATTCTTTGCCTTGGCTCAAATGTTTCCTCTTGCTTGTTCGCCTCTTGCTATTCTATAGTTCCTGAGTGATGAAGACATCTCAGGAGATTTGTCCGTGTTCCAATTAATTTGAGGTCGTCGCCTCATTCTAGTCTTTCAGTTGTTTTGGTGCATCATCTCTCTCAACCAATCCTTTTTCAGCGGTGTTTTCTCTTCAGTGGGCCCTAACCCACAGGTCTTTTCCCAGGATCTTACCTGACTCTTCTAATTATTGCGGAGTTATTCTCAAATTCTTTTCAAAGTGTGACGTAAGAATGGATTCCATCTGTCACATGCCTTCTCCAAGATCGTTTCAAATCATTTTCATCTTTCACTCAACCTTTACTCTTTGCATTCTTCCGGAGCGTCTCAACAATTTTGGTGGTGTTTCTCGTTGTCATTCCCTACATTTGAAGATCGAGTAAGAGTTTCTCTTAAATCTTTCCCGTTCCCTTGAAGATTCGTTGTTCAAGCTTGCTGCCATCCACTCAAATTGTCTGTCCATCAAGAATTCTTTTCATACCAATCCGGAGTATTTCAGGAGTTGCTTGCCCTCTCGATCATTCGGAGGTCATCATTCTAGGAGATTTCTTAGTTCCGAGTTTCAGCTTCGTTCTCCAATTATCAGAAGTGATGCCTCTTCGTTCGTCCCCATATTCTTCCGGTGCTTTTTCAAGTATTCTTTAATCATCTCGTGATCTCTTCATTCTCTTGTATATTATCCCCTCAAGCATATTCGTTCTTATAATTCTTCCCGGTGATTGATGCTCTTTTCTTCATTCTTTTTCAAATTCTCACGGTGGTTCGCTCAAGATTCCTTTTCCTTTGTTATCATATCTATTCACTCGTTTTTTCTAGTCCTACCGGTGGTTCATGAAGACTCTCCCATGTTCGCGCTATATCTCTCTGCAATCTCCTTCAAGAGGAATAAGTTGTATGCAATCCATTGCTTCTCATCAATTTAATTGGTGAAGGATAAGCATAACATAATTCTTATTCTTCTTTCATCAAGTTGATTAATTCCTTTCTTCGGTAATTGTTCATGATGAGTAATCTCTTGGTTCTAAGGTGTTCATCTTTCCTTTCCGGAGTTCCAAGTTTTTCTAGCTTGTCTCGTCATGAAGCTCCATCTAAATCACTACAAGGCTTTAATCTTATTCTTTTCATCCTCGAATTCTATCTCATCATCCTTTTGTCACCAGAGTTCTTCATGGTGTTTCATAAAGATTTAATTCATTCTTCAAGTGTTCATAAATATTCTTGTTGGAGGAGCGCAAATATCTTTTCCTCTTGCGTCTCGAAGTGCAATTAATTCTCTGTATTGTTTTGAAGTGGAGTTTTGCATTTCTTCGTTCTTCTCGGCTATTCAATCATTTATGTTTGTGGCATAGTTTCACCTAAAGTTTTGAGATGTTTTTCAATAAGTCCACAACAAGCTTATTCTTTTCTTGTTGATTTTCTCAACAACTCCGTTCAATTAATCCCTTCAAAGGATGCTATCGAATTCATTCGCAGTGGAAGTTGTTCTTATCTTACCCGTTCTTTTCATTCCACTTTTTCAATTCTTCCGGAGGCATTGTGTTGTTGCTCTCGTCAAGTGTCATTCCATCTTGTGAAGTTGATGTTCTATTCCCTCCCTTTTCAGCCGGAATGCTGCCCAATTCCTTTCGTTCTTATTCCTTTTCTACCTTGTTCTAACTAGAGTGGTCTCAGAGACTATCTCATTCCTTGAGCTTTGGATTCTTGTCATATCCACCGTTCCTCTTTTTTACCCGAGTGCTATCGACTTGGTTCATATTCTCTCTTGCACTCTTGTTTCACTTCATCCTCTTTCCCTTCCATCTTGTTCCTAAGATCTCGGGACGAGACCTTCTGTTAGTGGAGGAGAGTTGTAACGCCCCGAGATCGATGTGCCAGGTGTCTTCAAGTTATTCGCCGTCGTTGCCATGTCATTAGCTTAGATGTTTCACTTTGCCATATCATCATGTGCATTTCATCTGCATGTTTTTCAAAACTTGCATCCGTTCGGGTCCTCCCAGTTCTCTGCGTTGTCCGACTTGAGCCCAGACACACTCGCATGCGCCCGCGGCACCTCCGAAATATTATTTTATAAGTGGCTTAAAAATGTTCTCGGAATGGGGTGAAAGTTGGCATGTGGTCTTATTATAGTGTAGGTAGACCGCCTGCCAAGTTTCGTCGCATTCGGAGTCCGTTTGATAGCCCAACCATCAAACATATAGTGGTACCGTTGCCGGTACATTCGTCGGACGTTTTCGGTTTCCGGAAATAGTGCCGGGCCGCACTTCCTCCCTCTCTCCTCAGCCCAACCCCCTCTACACAACCCATCTAACCCGGCTTAAACCCCCCTCCGACTGGTGCCATTCGATCGTCATCGAAGGGTCTGAAACCCCCTCAAACCCCCTACCTATATATAGACCCCCTAGTCCATTTTCGGACTAAACCCTAGCCTAACCCTCCCCTAACCTCCAGCCTCGGGATCCTCCCGCCGCCACCTGCTAAGCCACCCCGAAACCCACCAAATCTAGCTGGCCACCTCGTCGCCGCTGTCGGTGTCAAAACCGATGGATCTCGGGTCGGGGGTCCTCAACTGTGCGTCTAAGGCTAATGGTAACAGGAGGCGGGAGACTCGATGTTTACCCAGGTTCGGGACCTCTCTAGGGAGGTAATACCCTACCCTACTTCCAAGGATCTGTAGTTATGGCAGGGCTCCTCAAAGGTATTCAAGCCCAAGCTGTTTTACTGCCATGCATTTGAGTCTGAAGCTTTCAACCACTTGCTGTTCTGGATCTGGAAATCCTCTTGCACTCTTAAGATCAAGGTTTTTGCTTGGATGCTCATCATGGACAGACTGAACACCAAGGATATGGTTGATAGAAGACACTGGCACATGGATGATGGTGTTTATTGTAAGCTCCGCCCACTTCAAGCAAGAGAAACCAGAGACCATCTATTTTTTAACTGCAACTTCAGTGTTAGAGTTTGGAATTATCTGCAGATTGATTGGTCTGCTAGAAACTCCATGTCTGATTTGGTTATTCAGGCAAGGAGAAGTTTTGATAAGCCTTTCTTCACTGAAGTAGTGTTTATTGCCTGCTGGAATATCTAGATCATCAGGGGCAAGTTTCAATAAATGGAGAGGGGCTTTCAGGCATGACATGACTCTTATTACTACAAAAAACACACTTCCGTGATGATACATGTTTGTCACAGTAGGTCGCGTTTTTGTCATGCATGTACATCCATGACAAATTTATGACAGAATCAAGATAGTCATAGTTGTGCTGTCGTAGAAGTGTTCCATGACATTACCAAAATTATCATCACGGAAGTGTCCACTTCCATGACGATAAATCGCGCGTCACAGAAGTGCTTTCGTCAAGGGTGACCGACACGTGGCATCCACCGTAATAGAACGCCGTTAAGCTATTGGGTCGGGTTTTGGATCCGATAACCCGTTAACAGCCCCGACCAATGGGGATTTTCCATGTGTAAAATCATCATTGGCTGGAGGAAACACGTGTCGGCTCACCGTTGGGACAGATGTCATCCACTCATTGGACAGAAGGCGCCTATGATACGTCGACACGTGGCACGGCCCAACAGAGGCCCATTCCTGTGAAAAGGCCGGCCCATTTGACTTGGTCAAAAGGTGGCGGGCCGGCCCATGTAAAGCCTGTTAACGGCATGTTCGCATATAGCCCATTTATAGCCCGCTAACCCAAGGCCCATTATGCCCTATCCGAATTAGGCCCAGTAGCGTCATCTGGGCCACCCAATATGATTCCAGCCCATTTTCACTTCTGGCTCATGTATGGCCCATGACGTCTTTCGGCCCATATGAGGCCCTATGTAACTCTTGGCCTATTAACGGCCCGTGGTGAAACTGGCCCGTAATGAACAATGTATTACTTTACACCCATTAACGGCCCGTGGTGAAACTGGCCCGTAATGAACAGTGTATCGCTTTATACCCATTAAGGGCCCATTATTCCATTGGGCCGTTTCAAGCCCATGTTATCTTTCGGCCTTCTCAGAGCCCATTTATTCTTGGGCTCATTTCCAGCATTCGTTTACTTACGGCCCGTTACTGTCATTTTCTGCTTATGGGCCAAATTCAGCCCGTGGTTATAGTCGGCCCGTTTGTGGTCCGTTAACACATTGGGCCATTTCATAGCGTCATGAAATACGGCCTATTAATGATGGCCCGTTATGGTCGACCCATGAACGGACGATTCCAACTCTAGCCCGTTTACGGCCGTAATGCGGCCTGTTATTGGCCCATGTTTGGCCAATCGATCATACTGCCCGTATAAGGCCCATTGATGATACGGCCCGTAGAAGGCCCATTGTTTCTGCGGCCCGTAGAAGGCCCATTGTTTCTACGGCCCGTGGAAGGCCCACTGTTTATACGGCCCGTAGAAGGCCCACTGTTTCTACGGCCCGTAGGTCCAGTGTCACTACAGTAAATATTAGCCCATGGTTATTGTGGCCTAGTTTTAAAAAATAGGTTATTGCAGCCACTAGCAAACCGTAGAAAAAGAACTTCACTGACTACAAGCAAACAAATAAACAAGACAACAAGGAAATAAATAAGCAAGCAACTTACACTAGGCTATCACGGCTATTACACATATTACATCCACCGGGCATCAAAGTTCGCCACCAGTGCAAATATAGGGAACACAATAGCATATAAACGCCGCAGCAAAACAAGTCCAGAACTGAAACCACTTCAGAAGAGCTCAAGAAACAATATCCTGGGTACCCATAATGCTGGCAAGATGCTTAGCAAGCTTATTAACTTTCTCTTGTTTGGCGCTTAAGTCCTCCAGCGCCTGCTGTTGTACCAGAAAGTATGCATCTAAATTCTGCACGGACTTCCTCAGTCCTTCGGCTTCCTATCGCATAACATATGATCGATGTCTTTAAACTTGAAGTTGAGACTCAAGAAGCCGAACTGATTTAGGCAACGAGTTCGAAGAGCTGGTGCCAGCAGTGGTAGCCAGTAACTCGAACACTACATCAAGACAGGACTTTGGGGTTGTCTCAGTGTCCTCAATATAGTTTTTATCAGCTTTCTTGGAGACCAACAGGGATGTCTCACTATCTTGAACCTTATCTGCATTACTTCCTTTACCATTGCATAACAGGGTACTCTTCTCCAATATTTTATCCGCGTTCTAAAAGAGAAACAAACAAACACATCTCAGGTTTACAATGTAGTATATGAAACTCATTTTGGTAAACCAGTTTAGTAGTAAGGTGGACAAGGTAACAGCATGAAACAAACATATATCTATGTAGTATGGTCACTGTATCGTCTATATCATTCTAGTTTATGTTGCCAAATCAAGATAGATACAGTTCGAATCATATCTATTTAAGACAAAGCAGCATAGACAGAATATAAGTGTGGGAAACTACATAACAATAACAACACTTGTAATGTGCATGGCATGAGAACATAACTGTTTATTCAATTGAAACTGAAATCAACATAGAGCAAGTTACAACAGCAACAACCAAACACGTTGAAGAAACAGGTTTAAAACATACCTGTTGCACCATTGGAGTTTCAATTGCATCCTTCAAATTTGAAATTGGTTGGTATCAGTAAATACAGTGATGAAAGAGCAAAGTAGTATGAACCATAACTACGGAACCTGATCTGAGAACAATTCTTCTTTTGCTTTAAGCGTTGACTTCGGGTTCGGAGTGGCGGTCCTCGTGATTTGGGCACTTCAGTTGCCTTACTAACTGCTCGTGTTTGGGTGCTCTGTGGTGGAGACGGTGCTGTGTCAACGGGAACTGGGTGTCTATCTGCTGGGGTTGGGATTAGAAGGGGTGTAGCTGGTTCTCTGTCCAACTGGGCAGGGGTACAATCTGCATGAGTGTGGGTTATGTGTGGTGGGGCTGATTCTTGGTCAAGTACAACCGTGGTTCTATCTGCATCGACAGGTAGCACGATCTTTTCTGAAGACCGTGTTTTTACTCCCACAGATACTGCCATCACTCCCTCCAATTGAAATGGCTGATAAACAAGAAAAGTAATTGAATGTACAGACATTGTAAGATAGATAGGTGCAATGGATAGTAGGGAAGAAAACAGGGCATGAAATAATTCACATTTTTGTTTTCTAAGCAAACAGAATAGCAGGACATAATTTCACATATATGATGGCTAATTAAACAGGATAACATGACACAATTTCACATGTATGATGGCTAACTAAATAGGATAGAATGACATACTTCAAAATATGATTACTATGTAAACAGGATGACATGATATAACTATACGATGTGTCTATTAAAGTGGTTGGCATGCCATAAATCACAAACATGTCGTCGATGGAAACATGATGGCATGATATAATTCACGGATAGAATGACATAATTTAAAATATGATGACTATGTAAACAAGATGAGATGATATAACTATATTATGTCTTTAGAAAATGGGTTGGCATGCCATAATTCAGATACATGCTGTCTATGTAAACATCATGGCATGACATAATTCAAATATATGATTTATATAGTAATGAAGTGAGCAGAGGACAATTGCATATATGATGTGTCAACTAAGGAGATGGCATTCAATATTGTGTATATGATGTAAAAAATAAGCATTGCAATACAACATATGCATTATATGAGTAATATAACCCTGCCAAGTTTGAGCATACACCTCAGGGGGATAATAGGACTGGTCATCTGCCTCTGAATCCTCCTCTGAAGAGCTATCTGTAACTAGCAAGATATCTGCTTCAGCAGGTAGCATTGTCTGCTGTGAAGACCTTGTTTTCACTCCAGTTTTCTCCATCACCAATTCAAATGGCTGATGCACAGGAAGAGCAGTTGAATATACAAACATTGTCGACAAAAGCAATGAGAAATACAAAAAAAGGACGACATGATATAATTCACATATATGACGCTTGCCTAAACAGCATGGCATTGCATAATTCACATACATAATGCCTTGCAACAAGATAACATTGCATAATTCACATATATAATGTCTTGCAACAAGATGGCATTGCATAATTCACATATATGGTAATTAGACACTAAACAGGTGGCATTCACACAAAGCATGTCTAAACTAAGCAAATGACATAGCAATGCAAGATACCATACGCACGATATGAGTAACATAACCCTGCCAAGTTAGGGCATGCACCTCAGGGGGGAAGTATGACTGGTCATCTGTCTCTGAATCCTCCTCTGAGGAGCTATCGGTAACCAGCAAGACATGCGCTTTGTCAGATAGCATTGTCTTCTCTGAAGACCTTGTTTCCACTCCAGATTTTTCCATGACCGTGCCGAATGGCTGATGCACAGGAAGAGTAATTGAATGTACTAAAATTGTTGACAAATTTAACACATAATAAAAAAAATGATGGCATGATATAATTCACATATAAGATGACTGGCTAACCAGGGTGGCATTGCAAAATTCACATATATGATGCCTGGCTAGACAAGATGGCATTGCATGATTCACATATACGATAAAGAAACTAAACAGATGGCATTGACACAAAGCATGTCTAAACTAAGCAGATGACATCTTTAATGTATACAGTAAGCAATGCAAGGCACCATATGCATGATATTACCAACATCATCATGCCAAGTTAGAGCGAAGACCTCATGGGGTAAATAGGAGTGGTCTTCTCCTTCTGAACCCCCCTCAGAACAATTATCTTCCTCTGGATTATGATCCGAAATGGGTGGAGGGGGGTTGCCTTTGCGCCCACCATGGAATGACGTCTGCATGAAATTTTATTGCCACGCAAGGCTCGTCTCTTTTTTGCTCTACATGATCAGTTCCATTGTGTACAATAACTGGCATGCATAGGAATAAAACATAGTGAGATTATGTAAGGAGTGCATGCACAAATCCAGAGTGATGGTAGCAAACTGTGGATAGACCCAAAACCAATGATAGCAGGCAGATAATAGCTTTAGTTAAAAAATTTAGATAATGGCTCCTTTAATGTTTGTTTGCACCCAACATAAAACTCATAGTAGACACCGGAGATTAACCAGATAGTAGACAGACAGTACTGATTGCTGCCCCAATATGTACCCCACAACCATTTAAAAACTCAAGTTTCAGCATTAGTTTGGACCTGACTCAGAATCTAATAGGTGAACACAACGATAATGTAGCATGTCATCATATTAAGCGACGCATAACATAAGCAGACACGGAAGAGTGCGACCTCTCTTGCGGACCCGTGTAGTCCTCAAGGTCATCTGCTCAGTTGATGATGGTAATGCAGTTGTCGTGGCTACCAGCGGTGGAGAAGAAGATCTGAGGCGGCGAAAGACAGTCTGGAGAGCGGATCCCTACTATGGTGAACCCTTCCGTCGTTGGAGCAGCTGAGCTGGGGTGGAACACAGCGCTGCAGGAGCAGGACAAACCACACAAGGTTTTCTTTGACACATATCTGTAACAGAAGTAATTGAGTAAGGGCTTGTTTGAATTTGAGTATTATAACAATGCAAGGATAGGAAATAGATAGGAATAGGATAGGAATGCACATGCAAAACAGAGAATTTAAAAACACAAGATTTCTGCCAATCTGGGTGTTTGATTCACAACAATTGGAAGATCACAGGATGCAAAAAAGCATGGCGAGATTAAGTCAAACCACAAGAAAATGTACGGTTATAATGCTGTTATGCTACTATCTCTTAGTCTTGTGCTTGATGAATAGGAATATGAAAAGGAGGAGAAGTGGAAATTAGAATTCCTACAGTTTTTCTTTCAAGGAGACACTAAAGGAACAAATCCTACAGTTTTCCTTTGCTCCATTCCTTTGCACCAAATTCATGAAAAGTAGTATCATAGGAAACTTTCCAATTCCTATGTTTTTCATTCACTTTTCCTTTCAAGCACTGGCGATTCTAGTAGGCAGGCTTGAGCAAGGAAAATCCTACACTAAAAAAATGTTTTTGTGCTACTTCTATTACTTTGGACCCAGGCCACTGCCATACTAGCTCAACTCCCAGGCCCATCGACAAATACACAGCTCAAACGCGCAGAGATAAATAATGATGGCATTCAAGAGAGTCCATCACGGATAGCTAAGTTGCCTGGTACCTCACTGCTTGTCATATAGTAGGATAAAATAATCGTATTTTCCGTTACTAGAGTGCTCAGTGGACAATATATATAACATGTAGAGTAAAAAAGAGATGCAACAAGTGTATAACCTCTTTGGCGAAGCCATGTCGATCTCAGCGTGATTGGGTTGGCCGGTGAGGATGCTCCGGCTGACTTTGCTGTTGGAGGAGGGGAAGAAGATCTTAGGCGTCTGGAGATGGAGCCCGAGGTACTGCTCCACTGTGATGGAGAGTTTCGTCGTTGGAGCAGCTCCGGTGAGTTGTACGACGCCGAGGCTGAAACAGGACAAGAGAGACAACGAACAACGTTAAACTGAGTGGAATTCTAATAGCATCTCCAATACATGACGTAAAATACATAACCACAAAGTGCTAGATGTAAAATACATCAGCCGCTCATCTCTGAACTTAACTGTCGAAACTGAACTTAACTGTCGAAACTGAACCTAACTGTCGAAACTGAATTTTGCTGTCGAAACTGAATTTTGCTGTCGAAACTGAACGCACTAGCAAGGTGAGGCTACACGTCGGTCGACTGACTTTTTCATCTCTGGTCAGTCGATTTTGCAGCCGTTGGATACGAAATCAAGGGCCTGCGGTTCATCTTCAACCTCCACCCCTCCTGAGCCGCCAGCCACCACCGACCAAACATCAGCCCCCCGCCACCCGCGGCCGGCGGTGCGCCGCCCCTCCCGCCCCAAAAACACTCCCCACCGCCGGTCCGCCGCCGCCCCGGCCATCCCTCGAGGCCCCCCCGTGCCGAGCTTTTTCTCCGGCGATCCCCACGCCACCGCCCCGCCAACGCCCCGCCACCGCCGGTGACCACCGCCCCCATCCTGAACCCTAAGATAGATAGTGGGGTACCTCTCCGGCGAGCCCCCCTCCCTGCTGCAGCTGGTTCTTCCTTCACCCCGGCGAGCCTACCCCTTGAAAATCGACTGACCCAAAAGTCGATTCAGTCGACTGAAGTGTAGCCAAATCGGAGCAGCATCGCAAGCAAGAGCAAGAGCGAGAGTAGCAGCACGAGCAAGAGCAGACCAGGCAGGGGACCGAGAGCAAGAGCAGAGCAGCAACGCGAGCGGGAGCTAAAGCAGCAGCTCCTATTGATGTGGACGTCACCGCCGAGGGAGTGACGCCGTGGAGGAAGTGGCCGGCGATGCCGCCGTGGATGGAGCCGCGCCGTGTCGGCTCGGGACCGAGCGCCAGCAGCACCATGAGATCAAATCAAGAAGAAAATGCGGCGATTAGTGTACAACCTCTTTGGTGGCGCCGATTAGGCCGCAGCTTCATCCGAGGAAATGGTGATGATGATGCTCTTCCGATGGTGCAGGTGAAGACGGCGGTGTGGGAATGGAGGTGGCGCGAAAGACGAGGGGAACGTCGGGGCAGCTCCTTGGAGGTGGAGGACGGGGTGGCTGAACCGGCGGGACGATGAGATTGACGACGAATCCTCATCCGGTACAGTGGATGAGGGATGTCGAGGTGTTGCTGTGGACGACGTCGTTGGGGAAGAGGCTCCGGCTGGGTGGCGGACGGAGCAGGGTGTGGGGTTTTGTCGCGGGTTTTCACGGCCTCGGTGTACGAATGGGTGGGCGGATGGGATGGCAGTGGGGAACCATGGCTTAGAGATGCGCTTGTCCGAAATGTGGGGTAAGTTACGAAAGTACCCCCCACCGATTTGAGGCGGTTCTTTCGGTTCAGGGGTACCACGGGCATTTCGCGTGTCGGGATTTCACAGGAGGTGGGAGTTGTCGCGCACGTTGTAATTTCGGAATAGCAAGGCGCGGGTTGAGATGGAAGGAGTTGTCGGAGCACAACAAGACAAAGATATATCTTAAATATTTCGGGCTAACAAGACGCGGGTTGAAGAGGCGGGAGTTTCGCAGCACGATAGACAGAGACGCTAGCTTCAATTTTCGGCATAACAAGGCGCGGCTTGAAATTTCGGAAGAACAAGCTTAACGTGTACCAAAAAAAAGACAATTTGCACCTCAACACGCACAACACACACACAAACACCATTTAGACTAGAGTAAGGTACACGTGCATTGCACGCATGAGATTTGGCAACCAAATTATGAATAAATACCACATTATAGCATGCAAGCTTTGAGTCATATATGCATGATGTAGATGTTCGTTTAATTCTTATATTTCATTTCATTCAAAATCATCTAGTTTTTATAAGAAAGCTAATCTATTTTAAGATTCATGGAATTGTGCGTTGTAAGACATAAAGTAAAAACAAATAATGGCAAATCATGTAGAAAAACATTTGGGCAATTTTGATATGGAAGATTCTAGAACAAATAAGAAGTGCTTGTGTTTTGATGTTTGTGCATTATGCTTAAGTTCAACCATGGAGTCTTCTAGATTATACATGTGGCGAAATCTGGTGGAATCTAGATGATATCCAACGGCCAATAGTGCTCAAATTTGCCATCTTTGGACCATCGGATTCGCCTCATCCAACGACCATCTTTCAAAGTTAAAGTTACCCGCACACAATATAAAAATATATACTATATATATATATATATATATATAGGGTATAGATATAGATATGTGATGCGAAAGCCTCCCATCATCTCCAATTACATGCACGGATGCGACATGGGCAAATGATGTCTGCCATCGGTATCTCAAATTCAAATCAGTCTGACCTTGTTCAATGTGTATACATTACAACATGCTTGTTTCCAAACCACACCGCGCAGATCTCCGTTATATTCATGCATGCATGGGTTTCACACATCAGGATCTCTTATTCAAATATTTGAATTCAACTTTACATTGATTATGACCTCACCTATTCTTTTACACCCACACAATAGTCTTCTCTTTATAATTGTACCACTAACTTTCTCTCGTGCATGCATGCACACACACTACCAGTCGGCATTATCTATCGCACGCAAGCAATCTTTTTCTTCAGGTCGGTCTCCCATGAAGGCACACACCCACACACATCCCCCTCTCCATCATACCGGGCATTCTTTATCTCTCACGCGTGCATGCGCAACAATCGATGTTCCTCTATGTATGTGTGTATATAGCTAGGTCTTTCATAGTTTTCCACACAAACCGATCAATCGATATATCCAGTGAGGTCTCACCCTCTTTTCCATGTCCACATCGATCAATCTATACCTCTCCCACGTCCACATCGATCAATCTATACCTCTCTATATAGGATTAACATAAATAGCTAATACACCCACATTAATTATATATCCAACGTCCCCCTCTCATCATCCATGCCTCCCGCTTCATCTCTCAGATGCGTGCACAATGGCGAAGACAGGGGGCAATAAGGGCCCTGCCCCCCCTAACATCACTATATATCGAGGCTAATATGATTGTGATCATTAGACAATTGCTGCTAAAAAATGTTTAATTTCATGAATTGACCCTCCTCGTAAAGGATTAGCAATGCTTGGCCCCCTAGCTCATTTATTTTTCATGGCTCCGCCACTGCGTGCAACAGCGCACGTGTTTGCCCCCTCTCTCTAAATATCGATCTCGCACTTGTGCATTCCTTCATAGTCTCCCTCCACTCGGCCCCTCGCACCATCTTCTAGCCCCCCACCGGATTTTGCCACACATACAATCTAGCAGACTCCATGGTTGAACTTAAGCATAATGCACAAACCTCAAAACAACAGTGGTTCTCTTTTGTTCTAGAATCTTCCGTATCATAACTGCCCAAACTTTTTTTCTAGTTGAATTGCCATTATTTGTTTTTTTACTTTATGCTTTACAACGCACAATTCCATGAATCATAAAATAGATTAAGGGCTTATTTGATTCAAAGGATTCCCAAAGGAATTTTGGAGGATTCTAATCATTAGGAATTTTTCCTATCTTGGTTGTTTGATTCGTAGGATTGTAAACCATAGGAATTTTTCCATATGATTCATTTGCACTAGATTTCATAGGAAACATCCCATCCACTCAAACCTCTTTGAAAGAATTCTGCGTTTTTTCTATGCACAATCAAACACTCGTACAATCCTGTAGGATTCAAGACAACATTCCATATAATCCCATGTTTTTCCTATTCACGCGTTCTTAGCTTTTTTATAAAAACTAATTTGATTTTGAATGAGATGAAATATAAGAATTAAACGAAGGGCTACATCACGCATATATGACAGAGCTTACATGCTATAGTGTGGTATTTACTCATAATTTGGTTGCAAAATCTGATGCGTGCAATGCACGTGTAAATTACTAGTACTTCGAGTATGTGCAAAACACGTAAATTAGAATACCAATGGCACGCTACACAGCGTCTCTCTTACAGTTCATGAAGCCACGTGGCACATGTGGAGGCGTTGTCGCGACCTCCTTGCATGGATTGATCGCATTGACGTGCTGCTGGTTCCAGAAGAATGTACTCGTCCTCCCTGAGCCATACTGGCGGTACATGCACGGAGCAAAGATGTGCACGCACGCCACGCACGCACTCATTCCCTCGCACGCACACGTGGGTACACGGGCGTACGCAATTTTGTACCAAGATCCACCCCATGTGATAATTTGACGCGTGTAAAGTCGTTCACTTCATTGATGGTTAATTAATACAGCGCATGCAAATTGAGTGGACGTGAGGGCGGAAGAAAGGCATTATTACTCCACCGCGCGCATGCGAGTAGTTAAATCGTGGGTTGCTAGTAGTACTTCCATTGGTCTCCTTCGTATTTTGTGCCAATTTTTGACAGTAACATAATATTTACGCGTTTGAGCAGTGTAGTACTTGAAAGTTATGTTTCGCTAAACTCATCGGGAGCCGTTTCGGCCCTCGAAACCAAAACCATCAATTAATATTTACCTTGTTCCCATCACATTCGAAAGCCTGCTCACACCTACTAGTACTACGTACCAAACCTGAATGTGTTCCCACTATGCAGGTATTAGTACTACTAGTGCTAGTACTTAGGTTATAAAAAGGGGAACCACCTAACCAAAAATTACTCTACCTTTCCTCCTCATAAGTGCTTCTTCTTCGTCCATCATTGCCATGGCCGGTGAGCAGAGCTCTAGGTCGAGAACTACCCGTAACAAGGGAGCGGCAACCAAGGCTGCGGAAAAAAAGAGAGGGCTCAGCGCCACGCAGAGACCTCGAAAGATCTCTCATGGGCAGGCGATGGCTCCCAGGAGCGCCCTAGCCGCGGAGGCAAACATGCCAAGCCGGCGGAGCTGGAGTCGTTATCCCTCGACGGCATGCCCGATCAGCTCAATAAGCACCTCAATAAGCAGAAGGAGTTCATCCAAGGCTTGACGGAGTTGCTGAAGGAGAGCCTCGACGACATGCTCGCTGAGCTCAATCAGCAGGGGGAGTTGACCGCCGGCTTGGTGATGCTGCTGAAGAAGAGCATTGCCTCGGAGAACAAGGCAACCGGCGAAATCCTGCGACTTCAGGAGGACAAGGCGAAGCTCTGCCATGAGATCAACCCGTTGAAGGAGAAGAACGCCGGCTGGAAGAAGCTGCATGAGAATAGTAGTTCCTCGATGAAGATGCTGCAGGCCCTCGTCATGGAACAGAAGGAGGAGTTGGTGAAGCTCCGCATCGAGCACCCGGCTGCTGTCAAGGTACATAATGCGGCCGTGGAACAGATGATGAAGGCTCACGTCGAGAAATCCCGCGTCATGGATAGAATGAAGAAGATGGCGGAGGAGACGCGCAAGGAGATGGAGATCGTGGAGGCGATGAAGAAGCAGTTACGACTCCGCGGGGAATTAGATCATTTGGGGTGATAATCTTCCTTCTCTGTGTTTCATCTTTTGCTTCGGGTGTTTCGCCGCACGTGTCACGTTCTCTGCGAGGCATGAATAGAACAATGGTTTTTGTTTTTTGAGGGAATGAATAGAACAATGCTAACAATGAGATGACTAGCAAATTAGATCATCTTTTATCGCCATATGGCACTGGGCTGCCGTGTTTCGTGCTCCTCCGTCGCAATACTACTCAAGTGGAAAACTTGAGTATGCCGCATGGTTCTTTGCTCCTCCTCTATCAGGTCGTCGGCGCATTTATACGAGCAGTCAAATCACAAGGCCCTGCCTTCCAGCAGTAATGAGCCATCAAATCACAAAAGCCCTTGCCTCTCATGAAACCGACCAAGCTAGACTGCCCCTCCCTCTAGCCTTTTAAAAAATGTATACTTTTGTACAACAGTAGTATCGATGGATTGCGCCATGGAGCAAAACTTGAAATTAAAAAAAAGGTGGTACATATAGAGAGCGCTCGTCGCCAAATTATGCATATAGTACTATTAAAAAGGCTAGTCACAATAATGGTGTCCAGCACAACCCACCCCTCAAATAAAACTAAGCACCCTGGAATTCTTTGATAAAACTAAGCACCCTGAAATTCTCTGACAACTAAACTGCTGGGTATATGATGTTGGCCATATATATTGTACGTATATAACGTGAATAAACGAGTGGTAGTACTATACCAACTAAAAGATGAAATGTAAGAAATACTAGTATGTACTTACTAAAGAGTTAAAGTAACAAGAAGAAACATAACATAGTTCTGCTGGGGGCTCAGCACAACACACCCCTCAAATTAAATTAAGCACACCTGATATTAAACTTTGCAACTATTCTGGTAGACACTGCATTAGAACCACCATGAGCAACGACACTGCCACCTTACTCGGAGTCCTCGTCCACGTCCTCGACTTCGTCCTTTTCCCTCTTCCTCTTGGCCGATAGTTCTTTGCTTGAACCGCCAACTTGGCTGTTGCTCTTCATCCAACCCTTGTAGATATTGAAACAAAGGTAGTCATCCATTGCAGCGTACTGGATGTGGTCTATATCTAGTACATTCCGCTGCCATGCATGACGATGAAACGTGTATGGAGGTTTCTCCAGTTTACCGTACGAAGGATGAACCATGGCTCCTACCAGGGTCAGCATTGAAGGCTGACGAGAGGACACCAGCTGATTCTTTTGGAGGTTGAAGGTGTTGCCTACAACGAGGCCTATCCGACACATGACTTCTTTGTCGTTACCAAAGTCTACAGTAACGAATTTGACTAGGTTGCTCTCGAGGAAGTCCTTAAAATCCTGGCACTCAACGTCGGCATGGCATATGTGGTAGACCAAGCATAAGTCATGCACACAAACTTGGATCACGGCAGGCTTCTTCCTCTCTTCGTCCTTTAGATCCTTCTCTCGTCCCACGACTGCGGTGTACTCAACGTCTAGCCCGGCGACCCACTCATCATCTGAGTCTTTGAACATGCGTCTGAAGCGAGAAAGGCATCCTTTCACCGTCGCAGAAGAACGGGTGTAGATGACGTCGAACTCATCGCCGGTGATGGTTCTAACCTTGTACTCACCGCCGATCGGGGAGATTTGGGACACCATGGATTTGGGGGGAGGGTTAGGATTAGTGGAACTGCCATAATGTGAATGGACGGGACGACTAGGAACGAACCGCCGTAGTATTAAAGGACGTGCGGGGACGAGTAGGAGCAAACTGCCAGCGTGCGAACGGCAGGGTAGTGGCTTTCCATTCTCCCATGATACGCGCTTCCGAGAGCCCTTTGATCGGAGATCGAACAGTTGCATGGCATGATTCTAGACCAATGGGTGAATATCCTATCCTGGAGGGTTATTCTGCAAATGTTCAACAACTTAGCATGCCACCGTTTGATCTCAGATCCAAGGGCTGCCAGCAGCCCGTATCATGGTCGTGCCTACCACGACCGTCGCGTCGCTCAGGCGGTCGCGCCCTTGGAGATTTAACATGATGCGTTAGGCTATCTGATGTTGTCATGTCATACATAGTCATCACTTAGTCACTCATACTACAACAAGGTTGGTTATAAGGTTGGCTATAAGTGTATTTTTTTACTCCTCTCTATATCTTTCTTCGTACTCCCTCCATCCCATAATATAAGAACATTTTTGACACTAGTGTAGTGCTAAAAACGTTCTTATATTATGGGACACAGGGAGTACTAGTATTTATTGTATTTGCCAAGGAGTGACCTCTTCCAATGAAATGGTGTTGCTAAGTTTGCTTCATTTAATTAGCTATAGACTCAAAATTGTCTTTTCACGTAGGTACACGCGCTTAGCACCGTTTCTTCCTTGGGTCACCAAACTAGTCTCTCTCTTCTTGATTAACTTGCCATGTCAGACTTTATGCATATGTGGTAAGCTTAAGCACCTGTAGGAGCAAGTAAGGTGTCCGTCCGTTGCACGAAAGAGTGAAATGCATTGATCGGGGTGTTGTTTATTTTGACAAAGGATGTGGGGGTCATCTCATGTGTAACAGGTATCGATAGGTTTCTTCGGATATTATTTCATCTCTAGAGCTCAGAAACATCCGGGTGAAATAGATAAAAAAGTATCATTTGCAAACAAAAGCGTTCAACTGTTCAACCTGCATCCAAAACTTGTGAATAAATAACTCTTATTGTGCTTTGCAGGAAATGGTTCATCACAAGTCTTTCACCGGTACTGTAGTAAAAATTCATACATGGAAGATTCTAGACTAAACCATAAATGGATACACTTTTATTCATGCGCGATACTCCAATAGAGCAAGATCGTGCATGGAAGTCTCCACATGCTTAGACAGCGGATTACATTGAGCGAAGACTAATGATCAACATTTAACTTAGTAATGCATATGTCCAGGTGAACCTCCTTGGAGTCCCCATGCACATTGTTGGGGGTCAAATAATACCATGCGTCTTCCATGTCCACATCGGCGGGAAGGTCCCAGCTCGGCGGAGTCCAAGTCATCTTGACGTAACCAGTGTCGCCACCCACGGACCTCCGAGGGGTAGTAATAGTGAGCACGCACCCGTACATCGACCTCGTGTTAGTGTCAGCGTTAGCGGCGTCGCCCCTGACGCACACTACAGAGATGTGGCGGCGGCCTGTGCGGGCCTCGCCGGTGGCCACGATCAAGAGGAAGACGCTGCCGTCCTCCTCCGAGACTAGCAGGCGGCACTGATCGTCCAGTGACTCCAGCATGATGAACGGGTAGCACATCTCGTACTTGATGTTCTTCGCCAAGGGCCAGTAGTGATCGCCGCACGCCTGCGTCAGGTGATGCACGATGTCCGTCGGCGAGCCCCAAAATGGCACCAGGCACTCATAGCAGTAGACGAAGGGCTCCTTGGAGGCATCGACCAGGCCGTCCATGAAACGGGAGTGGCTGTAGGGGACGTTCTGCCAGTTGAATATATGAGCAAGTTACTACGAGATTTACTACAAAATAAATCATGACGGCTATAATAGAGATTAAACTAATCATGCAGACTAGCATAGTAGATGAACAGATCGAGTCTAGGACACAGACTAGAAACATGAATTCTACCACGATTTCAAACAGGAAGGACAAAAACACATACGGTGCAACGGGAGCAGCACCATTGGCGTTGAGGTTGTCGCCCATGTCGTTGAGGAAGAGGTTGCCGAGGTCGGGGAAGAAGTCGTCGTCGGTGAAGTCATGGCTGCTAGCAGTCGCGAGAGTGCGCTCCCCAAATGTCAACAGTGCCCGACGAATGGAGCGCATGAGGGAGTGGCTGTAGGGGACGTTGCGGCCGCCGAATGGAGCGCAGGAGTAGCCCACGAAGCAGTAGAAGGTGCTCCTCCCTAGTCACTATTCTTATCTCTATCTCTACTACTCTTCTTTGTTTTTTATAATATACTAGTTGTAGTTGTCAAATCAAATAGTACTGCGCCGTCCACTGCACGCCCGGCTGAACACGCCTCCTCACCTCCATTAAACCCGCATGCAAACCGAGAAACCTACTCCGGCCCGCGGGAGGAAATTTGCCGGTTGCCGCGGGAGGGTTATTCTGCAAATTTTTAGCAACTTAGCATGCGGCCGTTTGATCTCAGATCCAAGGGCTGCCAGCACCCCGTATCATGGTCGCACCTACCACGACCGTCGCGTCGCACGCGCGGTCGCGCCCTTGGAGATTTAACATGGTGCGTTAGGCTATCTGATGTTGGCATGTCATACATAGTCATCACTTAGTCACTCATACTACAACAAGGTTAGTTATAAGGTTAGTCATCACTTAGGAGAAAATTTTACTACTCCCTCCGTTTACTCCTCGTCCCTACTACGTACGTACTTTGGTTAGTACTCCCTCCATTTACTTATACAAGGCGACTATGAAAAAATACATTTTGCATCTATACAAGGCCAGAAATAGTAATCGAGGCTTTCCAGTTTATGGCCCAGTTTCAAAATCTCTCCAACCAAGGTAGACGGTGAGTGGTTGAATTAATTTCGTAGTTTGCACAGTACGCTCATTTTTCTCAAGAAGTTATGTTTACCGAGGCATTAATTAGAACGAATGCATGAATGACCACTAAATTTCCATGAACTTGTACATGCATTGGTTAGTTTCCTCTTGACACTGCTTGCGTCGGGTGATCTAACGCACCTCGAAATCCAACATGTAATGGTACTACTACTAGTATAGTAGAATTGAGACTTATCAAACGGAAAAACGAATGTTTTTTAGATGAGCCCTATAAACCCTAGTGGGCACGTACTCCGTAAAAACAGATTTTTCCAAAATTAAGTTGCTCCCTTTCATGAATTCTGTAGTATACTCCTCCGTTGACGCTCCCTTTCATGAATTCTATACTTCCTGTCGCCGACATGTGGGACATATAGCAACCGGGTCGACGTGTCAAGCACCAAATAACAGCGCAGAACAGCAGGGGGACGCACCCCACTCGTATCGACCCAGTGTTAGTAATGAGCAATGAGACGTCAAATCACAATGCCGCACCTTCCCAGACGGATGAAGCAACCATTATTTCACACTTCGGTTCGACATCATCTCAAACCACGTACTAGTATTGCTTCTGCCTCAAGAGGGACACGCGCATCGCCTTGGTACATCATGACACGTGGGACCACATGACAGGCCATGCTCCCCCGCCGATCGCTCGGTAAAATCACCTCATTTTTACTATACTTCCTCTGGATTGGTTTACTACATGGCATGCATGTCGTTCTAGATTGAGAATTTAACTGGCTATATATATATGTGATAAACAATACGCTAGCCTTTTAAAAAACATATACTTTTGTACAGTTGTACTCCACTATCGATGGATTGCGCCATGGAGCAAAAATTGAAATTTTAAAAAAGGTGGTACATATAGAGAGCGCTCGTCGCCAAATTATGCATATAGTACTATTAAAAAAGCCAGTACGTGCTTAATTGGGGTGCTAAATTCTATTAAAGAAATACTAGTACTAGTATGTACATACTAAAGAGTTAAAGTAACGAGAAGAAACATAGCATAGTTCTGCTGGGGGCTTAGCACAATACACCCCTCAAATTAAACTAAGCACACTTGAAATTAAACTATGCAACTAATCCAGTAGACACTGCATTAGAAGTTTAGAACTGCCATGAGCAACGACACTGCCACCTTACTTGGAGTCCTCGTCCACGTCCTCGACTTCGTCCTTGTCCCCCTTCCTCTTGGCCGGTACTTCTTTGCTTGAACCGCCAGCTTGGCTATTGCTCTTCATCCAACCCTTGTAGATATTGAAACAAAGGTAGCCATCCATTGCAGCGTAGTGGATGTGGTCTATATCTAGTACATTCCGCTGCCATGCATGACGATGAAACGTGTAATGAGGTTTCTCCAGTTCGCGGTACGAAGGATGAACCATGGCTCCTTCCAGGGTCAGCATTGAGGGCTGATGAGAGGGCACCAGCCGATTCTTCTGGAGGTCGAAGGGGTTGCCTACAACGAGGCCTATCCGACGCAAGACTTCTTTGTCGTTCTTAAAGTCTACAGTAACGAATTTGACTATTTTGTCCTCGAGGAAGTTCTTAAAATCCTGGCACTCAACGTCGGCATGGCATATGTGGTAGACCAAGCAAACGTTACGTACGCAAACCTGGATCACGGCGCGCTTCTTCCTCTCTTTGTCCTTTCGATCCTTCTCTCGTCCCACGACTGTGGTGTACTCAACATCTAGCCCAGCGACCCACTCATCATGTGAGTTTTCAAACATGCGTCTGAGTGAGAAAGGCATCCTTTCACCGTCGCGGAAGTACGGGTGTAGATGACGTCGAACTCATCACCGGTGATGATTCTAACCTTGTACTCACTGCCGATCGGGGAGATTTGGGACGCCATGGATTTGGGAGGAGGGTTAGGTTAGTGGAACTGCCGTAATGTGAATTTACGGGACGACTAGGAGCGAACCGCCGTAGTATTAAAGGACGTGCGGGAAAGAGTAGGAGCGAACTGCCAGCATGCGAATGGCAGGGTAGTGGCTTTCCATTCTCCCATGATATGGGCTTCCGAGAGCCCTTGGATCTGAGATCGAACGGTTGCATGGCGTGATTCTAGACCTATGGGTGAATATCCTATCCTGGAGAGTTATTCTTAAAACTTTCAGCAACTTAGCATGCGACCGTTTGATCTCAGATCCAAGGGCTGCCAACAGCCCGTATCATGGTCGCACCTACCACGACCGTCGCGTCGCTCGCGCGGTTGCGCCCTTGGAGATTTAACAAAGTGCGTTAGGCTATCTGATGTTGGCATGTCATACATAGTCATCACTTAGTCACTCATACTACAACAAGGTTGGCTATAAGTGTATTTTTTACTCCTCTCTATCTCTTTCTTCGTACTCCCTCCGTCCCATAATATAAGAACGCTTTTGACACTAGCTAGTGTAGTGTCAAAAACGTTCTTATATAATGGGACACAGGGAGTACTAGTATTTATTGCATTTGCCAAGGAGTGACCTCTTCCAATGAAATGGTGTTGCTAAGTTTGCTTCATTTAATTAGCTATAGACTCAAAATTGTCTTTTCACTTAGGTACACATGCTTAGCACTACTTCTTCCTTGGGTCACCAAACTAGTCTCTCTCTTCTTGATTAACTTGCCACGTCAGACTTTATGCCTATGTGGCAAGCTTAAGCACCTGTAGGAGAAAGTAAGTACAATAGTGCGCTTTACACGACATTTTTGCATATGTGGAGGAAAGAGAGGCAAGGAAAAAGTGGAGAAGTGGGCTCTCATGCAAGAGCCAGCCTCTACTACTACATGGTGGAGCATTGGGAGAGGCACCTGTATGGAGGTGGTCAGGAATCGGGAGACTCACGCCGGTCGTAGCGCCGCAGTTAAAATGATAATGGCAAGTCAAATCACGGGGCCCCACCTGTCCAGCAGTAACTCACTGTCAAATCACACAACCCTATGTTTGCAGTAGCCTACTCCCTCTTCTTCTCGCGTCTCTGTCGAACCGACTAGGCGGAACTGTCCCGTCGCCTACCGGGCAGGAAAAGCCCCGCCCTCGACTTTTAAATAGTATACAGTATACTAATTTTGTATCCATGGATTGCGCCCGCGCCATGGAGCAAAGCGTCTAGAAAACGGCAGTACACATGTATGGAGTATACAGCATGCCCGTCGCGTTCGCGTCGCACCCCAGACGGTCGGTCGGTCTGGCACGCTGCTCTCCGAATGGAATGCGCGTCATATTGCGTTCGCACACACATGTGGGACGACAATTGAGGACCGACCATAGGCACACTCCCCGGCCCCGCAAGTCGGGTGACTTAATAGAAGAGGGAGACGAGCGATAGTACTAGAGAAGTGTTGTACTACGTTGGTGCCTGGACGATCCCTGCAAGACATGGAAGATTAGTTCGTCCATGCATGTGACCAGACTCCAGCAGACACGCCTGGATTGGCTATCGTCTACATATTGTGCAGGCTGTGTTGTACATGGCTGTAGTTGTGGTGAGAAATCTAAAAAAAGGTTTCTTGTCATCTCACAAAATTATGTGTCATGTGCTTCGGATCACTGTGAGGGTTAAACAATGACAACTGAGTTGGGCTAGTCATTGGGGGCACATGCACGAACAGTGACTACTCGGCTGCCATCTAGGTCAAGCCGGCTATGTTAATTAGGCCATCTATCGACGGACCCCTTTTCTACGAGTTTATCTTTAATTTGAGCTTTGTTCCTCGTCTAGTTTGTCCATCGGGATTCATGTTGTCTCCTTTGGGCAGTGAGGTTATGATTTCTTGTCATGTGGCATTTTTTCGTGTTATATGTTATAATCCGGCGCTTCAGATCAAAATGACGACAACTGCGCCTCCGGGCCACATGCATGAAGACTTCTCGACAGTCATTGACGAGGTCAAGACAGCTCCGGTAGACAAAAGAAAACTAAGTACTACTCCACTATATAGGCAGGAGCCTCCGCGCTTGCTTGCTAGTGTTGCTCTCTTCACACTGTCTCGGCCTCTCCAGATCTAAACACGATAGCGGTGGCCACATTCTCTCTCTCTCTCTGCTCACCGCTGGTCACAGATCCAGCCGGATCCTCTCTGCCGGGGAAGGTGAGAAGGTGCAACGTTCACGCAGTCGTCCTCGGCGACGGCTCTTACCCACTGCTGGGTGCATCCCGATCAGCCTGCCTTGCCGTTCTCTCCCAAGAACCGCTGGCGAGGGAGGGCCTCCGACCCCTTCTTCCTTGCTGCCATAGTGTGGGCAGATCCGCCCTCCCACCGCCCACCTAGCGACATCCCAGTGACCATCAGGTATAACTTCCTTCGAAACCGGCCTTGCTCTAGTTCCCGAGATCCTAACGTCGCTGCATTTGTAACTTTTACTATTTCTCAGGCCCCCTCGTAGATAGGATCGATCGGCTGTTCGAAAACCACCTAATTTTTTTATGTTTAAGAGGTAAAACTAGTTCATGCACTCGAATCTAGTACTACTTGGTTCAAACAAGGAAGAAAGGGGGTGGGGCGTGGGGGAAGATTTGTTACCCGAATCTAGGACTTGGTCGAAAGAGGAAATAATGGGGGCGAAAAGTAGCAGAGACTGGCTATCCAACTGGTCTCCAGGTCTAATAGGGAAATAAAGGGAAACGCAGTACAAACTCAATATAAACCCTATCTATTGGTTGAAAAAAGAAAGAAAGTGGGGACTGGGGGACAAGTCAATAGAGTAAGTCCATCACTAGATTTGCTAGCCTCACATAGTATAAGGTGGCTATACCGAACAAAAATGGGACCAACCCAGATATCCTGTTCTGATGTTTGTTGCCCCGAGCCACTCTTATGTAATGCCACTGGAAAAATGTAGCAGTCGCACTGTTAAAAGTAAGGACACGTTAAACCAATGTTGTTTTCAATGCAATGCCTCCAGTAATATGAATCAATGCCACTTCTTTACATGTCCTGCTAAATTTCCCATTAAGATAAGTTGGTTATTTTCGTTAGAAATGCAACTGTCCTGGTCTGCCTACTCTCCCGTGCCCAAAGTAATGTCGTATTTAACGGTTGTCATAGTTAATCGTAATGCCCACACAAATATCTAGCAATGCCACTGCTTTAGAAATTTCTACTGTCCTTGTAGGATTGCCATTCAGATAAGGAACATGCTTCTTTTCATTTGATGCATGTTTCATCACTTGTTAGTCACCCTCCTTTCCACCTTTTTTGTGAAAATAGAGATATACATTTCACGCTCGATCTTAGTTGAACTACACAAATGATATTCAAATTATAGTTGAGCATTCCAGGAGCTTCACAACCAACCTTGATGTTGCTCAATTTTATTGCAACTAATGAAGAAGAAGCTCTGTGGGTGGTTTCGTTTTCTGGTGGAAATGGAACCGGGGCTGGAGCCCTTTTCTTAATTTTTTTTTGAAGAAGAAGCTGCTAGCTCATGGGACATTGCTTCATTTTAGGTGAACTGCACCAAAAGGTCCCATGAATTGAATCATCCATGTTGGTGACTGAAGAACCAGCTTCAGCATCCCAGTCTAAGCACCCCCGGCCTCCATCCTTGCGACGAACGGTACACCTCATTTGCCACCTGCTCGACCCTAGTGTCACTGATAAAATGAAGTAATAATACAGTTAAAATAGAGCGAGTGTCATCTCTATCATTTCATTTCCAGTGTAGATAAAGAAAGTGCTTCTCTTTGTTAAAGTATGTTTCATCAACTAGTCCCATTGTTAATGTTTAAGCGTTTCTGCAAACTGGGGTGCTTAATTGTAGTTGATATGTACAAAAATAGAGATTTGAATGTCTCAAGGCGCCTCCTTGTACTATTGTTGTACACTGATGTTCATCACTGGCAGAAGGTGTATCTGGGAGACTTGGGACGATGTCCAGTATGAGGCGTACCGTATGAGGCGTCGCAGGGCCCATCTCGCCCTCGCAGCATGGCATACTATGATACTATCGCAATATTTTCTTCTATTTATTTTGTGTGTTTCATCAACTAGTGCCACTATAATGTAATCACGCTTTTTCATTATCTGTGCAAACATGGTTATTCAGCTGCATTTTGGTGGAACTGCACAAATGTACGTATGGAACCGGCATATATGCAGAGTGCAAGGTGTGCCAAGTAAAAATTACCGACACCAACCATGCTGCATGCACGCATTGGCATACACCACAACCAGTGGGATGTGTGGCGCTCTTTGTGGACGGATCTTTCTCGGCAGCAAATCCTCTAACCAAATACTAGTAGCTTATATTGGCAGTTTTCTAGGGAGTACTCTTTTCTGAAAGAAGCACCAATCTATTTTTCTTTATTTGTACACTGTGTCACAACTTTGACCCAAAGGTCCAGAGCTATTTTAGGGTGATTGGCGTAGTACTCGGAGACTGATTGTAAGCATGATTTCCATTAGCTGTCACACTGATTGTAAGCATGAGCAGGTGGAAGATTAGGTTAGTGCGAAGCTTACCTTAAACCCTACCACCGCCGTTGAAACGAGGCGAGCAACAAGGGAACCATGGAGAACGTTGGGGAAGCGACGTCGCGCCATCCAGCCTCCTCTTGCGGTGGGAGAACGAATACTCCTGTGGCTCCGGCTTGCTCTGCACCCTCATGAACGGCACACCATACTCGATCGATTCGTTATCCTCTGGGTGCCCGACCTTCGACCTGTACGCCCACCACCTCCGCCTGACTGTCGCCTCGGGCAAATCTGTCTGCTCCATCGCCCATAGGAGATACTCGATGAACTCGGAGGACTGCGGTGTGACCGCCGCCGAGGAGTACATGTACACCGCCGCCCTCATCGCCGCCGTCTCGCTCTTTCGCATACATTGCCACATGGCCCGCACCGTCCTCGAAATCTCCCACTCATTATCAAACCAACTAAGGATCTCCTTGAACCTGGCTAACTTTGCCTGGTCGCCGCCGGCGATCTGCCTGATTCGCTGCTGCATCCTCTCCATAGATGTCGTTCTGAGTGGTCCGGTGCTAGCTTTGGAAGATGGGAGGAGAGACGGTGGTCTTGCAATAGAGCAGAGGGAGAGGAGATGAGGTGGTTTTGGAATGGAGATGATGGAGAGGAGAGGAGGTTGTTTTGCAATGGAGAGAAGATCAGAAGAGGGAGAGGCGAGACGGTGGTTTTGGAATGGAGATGATGGAGAGGAGAGGAGGTGGTTTTGCAATGGAGAAGATCAAAAGAGGAGAGGAGAGATAGTGGTTTTGGAATGGAGATGATGGAGGGGAGAGGAGGTGGTTTTGCAATGGAGAAGAGGGAGAGGAGCGTGCGACAGCGGTTTAGGATTGGGCGAGAGGGCCGGCGCGCTGTGACAGGATCAAAATCAAAATCAATTTACCCTTCAATTAAGAAAGTGACCCCACATTAACTAGTCTCCCTTTTATTCTGGGTCATAATTGACCATGATTTTCGCACATAAAATATATGTTATACGTTGGAAAAATAATATAATTTGAAAGTACATTCAGATACAAACCAAATGATACAATTTTTGGTGACATGCATTCACATTTTGCTTGTCACATACAGTACATGGTCAAACTTTGACCCAAAATACGCAAAACAACAAAAAAATACTTCCAAGACCAGCGCCGCTCTTCCGCTCTTCTCCTCTTAAACCACCGCCGCTCCTCTCCTGTTCCAATCTAAATCCAGCGCCGCTCCTCTCCTCTTCCATTTCAAAACCACCGCCCCTCCTCTCCTGTTCCAGTCCAAAACCAGCATCGCTCCTCTCCCGTTCTAGTCCAAAACCAGCGCCGCTCCTCTCCTCTTCCATTCAAAAACCACCGCCGGCGAGTGAAGGTGCTGTGGAGAAGTAGATCGATGGAGGAGTACAACCGATACGTAAGGATCGCAGACGGCGACCCTGTGAAGCTAGCTAGGATGTTGGAGATACAGTCTTGGTTTGACAACAAGGACCAACTAGCGGCGACGACAACATCCATGGCCAAATATCTGCAACAGAGCGAAAAGGCGGCGATATTCCTGGAGGGAGTCGCACTGGAGTACATAGAGCTGCTCCTATGGGCCATGGAGCAAACAGATTCACCGAATCCGATCGTGAGGGAGCGGTGGTGGGAGTATCGATCCCAGATGGAGCATCCACCAAAGATTGAAGGATCGAGAAGAAACTGCAAGTTTCAGTTTCAGATAAGAAACTGCAAGTTCAGTTTCAGATAAGAAACTGCAACTTTCAGAGGCAGAGCTTTTATATTAACACGGCCTTTTCAAACAGGGTTAACATCATGTTGGAAGTTTTATTCGTGGTCTAAAATGGAACTACCAGCCAGTTAACATCATGCTGATCAACATTCATGCATAGCACATCTTCATATGATGCACAGTAAAAATGCCCACACAATGTTGAGTGTGCGAAACACAGAGAAAACGAGGGACAAAGTTTTGGCAAGTGTTGGACGTGGTTTTGGGCTGCCCCGTATAGGCTTTCATTTTTAACATGCGCAGCCCATGACCTCGGATGGGAGGGCCTGTTTGTATTTTCTTAGGGCCATCATGTATCGACCGGCCTATGGACCTCCCATCCGAGGTTTTATTTTTGGCAGCCCGATTTATGTATTTTTTGAAGAAAACGCAGAGGTCTGTTCTATTTTTCTATATAAGAATAGGAACGCCAGGTACAACTTATGTTTCCCTTCTAACTATATTATATATATTTAAATTATTTTATATGTTATTATATATTATTTTTACTGTCATCATATATTTAACAGATACTTACATATGTAAGAAAATAATATCCCACATCTTATTAACATATAAAAATAATTTCTTAACAAATAAAATCCTGGATTGTTTTGGCACGAAAATCCTAGTGATTGTGTACAAAAGCTTGGTAAGATTTACGGACGAATGTAATAATATCACTTATTATTTAAATATATTTATAACAAAATGCTCAGCCCTTTTTTATTTTTTGATAACATTGCTGGCCCAACCCAACATTTTAATTAGAATCAGCCCAGCAAAATCGTGTATCTAGATAAAGTGCAAATGGCCTGTAAATTTTTAGGAAATAAAATAAATGGGCCGCATGAAAGCTACATTAATTGTTCACCCAGCCCAGCTAATGGCTGTAATTCAAAACAAAAAAGATCAAATTGACTGTAAATTCTACCGCGCAAAAAAAAGATTGTAAATTCTGAAAAAATGGGTTGAATACGTGCCACATTTTTGGAGGCTGAAATGTGGGCCAATAGGTCGAAGCCAACGCAAGTCGTTGCCAATTTAGTCAACAAATGATTCTGACATGTTAGACGTTGGATTTACATCCAACGGCCGGCATCCATCTTCAATCTCTCATCTTCTTCCTCCAGCGCCACCGGGACCACCTCCCGCCTCCTGCTGCTAGCAGCTCTACTTAGCACGCTTTGCTATGAAGCGCTACTCCACCGTTGGCCAGGCCATCCCTCCACCCCTCCACACCTCCTGTTCTTCTCCACGGACTGCCGAACCACACCGCACTAGAACCAGTTAACCCTCGTACACCTCTCTGTCTGCGACTCTACTCCCGCGTCTTCCCATCTCCGGCTCGTTGTTGTCCGGGGCCTCGCCGTCGTCCACCAACTTGGATGCGCTCGGCGCGGCATGGTCAATGTGGTCAACGAACGACACCATCGGAAGTAGACTGTGCGTGGAGAGGTTGATAGCTGGGTCCACGGCCGCACACAAGGAAATGCCTCCTTATTACGCGTAAAATAATGATTCCTCCACCTGACATCTGGGACCCACCGGAAGGGCCTCTGTATTTCGCGAAAAAATGTGCCCCCGCTGACTTGTCGGACCCACCAGCTATCTTCGCACACAAGGAAGTGCCTCCTTATTACGCACAAAAAAAATGAATACTCCCCCCTGCCAGCTAGAACCCAACATACTGGAAGGCTGACTTGTGGGCCTACCAAGTTGACGGGGACGGAGGGCTTAGTTAACTTAGTCAATACGAGTGATTCTAGCTCCTGTTACCGTACGATGTTCATCCAACAGTTGTAGTGCTTCTTCAACCTCTGGTCTTCTTGCTCCAGCCGCCCAAACTAGCGCCGGTCGTGCTGCGTGCTCCTGCCTCCCGTGGCCGGCTGTGATGCCGTGGAGGCCTCACCGCCCCCTACTACTCCCACCGCTGGCCAGGCCATCCCTCTACTCACCCACACCCCTGTTATTCTGCGGCGACAACAGCCTCACACCGCAGCCAAACCAGTGAACCCTCATACCCCTCTTCGCGTGGGCATCCACTGATGCTGCGTCTTCCCCGGCTCCGAGTCGTCCCCTTCCTAGGCCTCGCCGTCGTCCACTGCCGTGGTGCTCTCGGTGCGGCGTGGTCAACATGGTCAAGGAACGACTTCCATCGGACGTGGACTGTACATGGAGAGGCTGACAACTGGGTCCACGGCCGCAGCAAGGAAGTGCCTCCTTATTACGCAGAAAATAATGATTCCTCCACCTAATAGCGGGGACCCACCAGACGGGCCACCGTATTTCGCGAAAAAAAGTTTCCCCCTGACTGCTGGGACCCACCAGCTACATCTTCGCATGCAAGGAAGTGCGTCCGGGCAAAAAAAACAATTCACCCCCCTGACTGCTGGGACCCACCAGCTACATCTTCGCATGCAAGGAAGTGCGTCCGGGCAAAAAAAATGATTCGCCCCCTGTCTGCTGGGACCCACCAGCTACATCTTCGCACCCAAAGGAAGTGTGTCCGGGCAAAAAAAAAATGATTCACCCCTTTGACTACTGGGACCCACCAGCTACATTTTTGCACGCAAGGAACTGCCTAACAATCAGGACCCACCTGGTCGAAGCGTACGTAGCGTTGTCATTCTGGTCGCAAACGTGTATGTACATATATACTGGTCGATGTAGAGGCACGCACGTGTTGTAGTAGAGGCCCGTACGTGTCATAGTAGAGGCGCGCACGTAGCATATACACATACGTATAGCGGGCAGGGTGCAAGAAAGAAAATACGGCCACATATGTGTACATGCGGGCGGGGTCTCGAAAACCTAGTCGCGCATACGTACGGCGAGGGCTCATGTTCATGGGGAGGCAACAGAATGCGTCGTGTTGATGGGGAGGCAACGGAATGCGTCGTGTTCATGGGGAGGCACCGGAATGCATCGTGTTCATGGGGAGGCAACCGAATGCGCCGTGTTCATCAGGAGGCAACAAAACGCGTGGGAGCCAACCAGCTGGGTCGGAATGGAATGCGTGGTCGTGTTCATCGGGAGGGCTTCGACGAAACAGGGATGGAAATGAGGCCTGGCGTACCGCAAAATGGAGGAAACGGACCTCCTACGGTCGAAACGGGGGTCCTGTTGATCGGGAGGGGTGTGGCGTACCACAAAACGAAGGAAACGGACCTCCTACGGTCGAAACGGGGGTCCTGTTGATTGGGAGGGGTGTGGCATACTGCAAAACAGACGAAACGGACTTGTGT
>NC_057795.1:309449212-309493672 GCF_018294505.1 Triticum aestivum | reverse complement strand
GTGTTGGAGCACTACTGTCGAAACGAGGGGGGGGGGAGGGGTGTGGCGTACCGCAAAACGGGACTCCATGGGATACTGTTCATCTCCACCGTCGACCTCCTCCAGCCTCCACGGGCTACCGTCGACCAACTCCAGCCTCCACAGGCTCTTGTTCATCCAGCCTCCACCGTGCGCTACTCCACCGGCTACTGTTCAACCACCCCTCCACCGTCTACTGTTCATCCAGCTCTCCACCATCTACTGTTCATCCAGCCCTCCACACCACAGGGTCCTGTTCAACCACCCCTCCACGGCAACCCCTCCACCATCTACTGTTCATCTAGCCCTCCACACCACGGGTTCCTGTTCATCCAGAGGCAACGCCACAGCTCACTGTTCATCCAACCCCCCCGCAACGCTCACTGTTCATCCAATCGATCGGCTTCAGTTAGCAGTAGTAGCGAAGGAATCGCTCCATCAGGTTCAGTTAACAGCCATCGATCGATCGCTCGGGTTCAGTAACGCGTAGCCTGCAGTGCAATCACTCGGGTTCAGTTAGAGCCCAACGCCTCGCTCGGGTTCAGTTAGAGCCAACGCCTCGCACACACGCGCGTACCTGTACGAGAGAAACGCGCATCGCTCTCCCACCATAACCGGCAACTCCCCAAAATTTTCCTCCCCCTCGCTTCTACCACGGTTTTTTCCATCATGCACGGCCCAAAGAATGTCATGCAGCTGCGTCTCCAGCCCGCCCAGGACGAAAAGCCCATTTTCTGTCATGATTTTTTGTCATAGAAGTAGGAGCCCACCACATCTATGATGATACCGGATTTTGTCACAATTATCGTCATAGAAGTGTCATATGTATGACAGAAAAAATTTTCGTTCGGCCCAAAATGTCACATATGTGTCTTTTTTTGTAGTGTATGCAGCATAGAATCAAATCTGTTTACAAGGATGACTTGCTGAAATGGATCTCCTTCCTGCCACCTTAAGTTTAGATTTTATTTATTTTCTTCTTTTCTTCTTGGTTACCTCTTGTAATCATGTTGTTGTAACTGTTATCTGTTTTTAATAAAAATTTTGAAATGCTGTGGGGGTTTGCCCCACAGTTCACAGTAAAAAAAAGAGTTGATCTACCACGAGATCGTAGAGGCTAACCCTAGAAGCTAGCCTATGATTATGATTGTTTTCGTCCTATGGACTAAACTCTCCAGTTTATATAGACACCGGAGGGGCCTAGGGTTACACACAGTCGGTTACAAAGAAGGGAATCTACATATCCGAATTGCCAAGCTTGCCTTTCATGCAAAGGAGAGTCCCACCCGGACACGAGACGAAGTCTTCAATCTTGTATCTTCATAGTCCAACAGTCTACATAAGCATATAGTCCGGCTGTCCGAGGACCCCCTATTCTAGAACTCCCTCAGTAGCCCCTGAACCGGGCTTCAATGACGACGAGTCCGGCACGCAGATTGTCTTCGACATTGCAAGGCGGGTTCCTTCTCCGAATACTCAAAGAAGATTTTGAACACAAGGATTGTGTCCGGCTCTGCAAAACAAATTCCACATACCACTGTAGAGAGCACGATATTCCACAAGTCTAATCTGCTGACAACTTTCCCATAGCGTGATCACCCCCTGGCCCAGTCATTATTCGAACCATTTTCTCAACCTGCTACCACACATCTTGCGAGGCGGTTTTATTGGCACGTCTTGTCGAAGTAGAGATCATGTCCCCTTATCACAGGATTCTCATCAATACGAGTGTGGGTAACCCAACCGCGCCATTAACACGGCGCTTGGGGAATAAGCAAGTTTCCAGGGCAAGTGGGGAGGCGCATGATCCGTACTGCCTTTATAAGGAGATAAGAATTCCCCTTTTCATCCACGCCTTCTTCTTCCTCTGCTCATCCATTCTCTCTCGCTCGAGGTCCAGCGCCCAAGCATTCGCCTTCTCCGCCCACAAAGGCCCTCCGAAAATGTCCGGATCTGGAGCAGGAGGCAAGTGGATGGCCTCTACCGTCAAGGAGAAGGATATCAAGAAACTTCGGGAGGCCGGGTATTTGGCCAAGAAGATCGGCCATGCCTTCCGACGGCGGGACAGATTGTCCCTACTCCGGGACCCCACGAGAGGGTTGTATTCCTCCTCCACTATGTCCACGGGCAAGAGTTTCCCCTCCACCCATTCGTTCATGGCATTATGTATTACTATGGGATTGATTTTCATGATCTATCCCCCAATTCCTTCCTCAACATCTCGACATTCATCGTCGTGTGCGAGGCCTTTCTCTGCATCTCCCCACACTTCGGGTTATGGCTGAAGATTTTCAATGTGAAGCCCAAGGTGGTGAGCGGCGAGCACGCTAAGTGCGGAGGAGCCATGGTAAGCAAGATGCCCAGCGTCACATGGCCATCAGGTACCTTCAATGATTCCGTCAAAGGGTGGCAACAACATTGGTTCTATGTCACTGAGCCACGCGGCACAAAATGGGTCGCAACTCCTGAATTCCGATCCGGAGCTCCATTGCGTCTTACGTCCTGGCCCAAGAAGGGCCTGAACTGGTCTTCGCCAGATGAGTTGTCGGTGCTCCAGACGCGCGTCAAGGGTATGGAAGACAAGAATATCAAACTTGTCAACGTTGTCCAGGTGATGTTAGTTCGCCGGATTCTCCCTTGTCAACACAGGGCTTGCAATTTATGGGAATTCGACCCGGCCAAGTACTAGACCCTACTAGGGTTCTTCGACTCATCGCATAAAGACATCTGGAATGTTCTCTTTAAGTCTGACAAATTGTGGCCGGATTCAGCCGAGAACCGCGGGTACTGATACATCTCCAACGTATCTACTTTTCCAAACACTTTTGCCCTTGTTTTGGACTCTAACTTGCATGATTTGAATGAAACTAACCCGGACTGATGTTGTTTTCAGCAGAACTGCCATGATGTTGTTTATTGTGTAGAAAACAAAAGTTCTCGGAATGACCTGAAAATCCACGGAGATAAGTTTTGGAAAATATAAAAAATACTGGCGAAAGAATCAAGGCCAGGGGGGCCACACCCTGTTCACGAGGGTGGGGGCGCGCCCCCCTATCTCGTGGGCCCCCTAATGCTCCGCCGACCTCAACCCCAACTCTATATATTCCGTTTCACGGAGAAAAAAATCAGAGAGAAAGTTTCATCGCGTTTTACGATACGGAGCCGCTGCCAAGCCCTAATCTCTCTCGGGAGGGCTGATCTGGAGTCCGTTCGGGGCTCCGGAGAGGGGGATTCGTCGCCATCCTCATCATCAACCATCCTCCATCACCAATTTCATGATGCTCACCGCCGTGCGTGAGTAATTCCATCGTAGGCTTGCTGGACGGTGATGGGTTGGATGAGATTTACCATGTTGTTAGTTTTGTTAGGGTTTGATCCCTAGTATCCACTATGTTCTGAGATTGATGTTGCTATGACTTTGCTATGCTTAATGCTTGTCACTAGGGCCCGAGTGCCATGATTTCAGATCTGAATCTATTATGTTTTCATGAATATATGTGAGTTCTTGATTCTATCTTGCAAGTCTATAGTCACCTATTATGTGTTATGATCCGACAACCCCGAAGTGACAATAATCGGGATACTTCTCGGTGATGACCATAGTTTGAGGAGTTCATGTATTCACTATGTGCTAATGCTTTGTTCCGGTTCTTTATTAAAAGGAGGCCACGGGAGGGTAGGACAAAATATGTCATGCAAGTTCTTTTCCATAAGCACGTGTGACTATATTCAGAATACATGCCTACATTAGATTGATGAACTGGAGCTAGTTATGTGTCACCCTATGTTATAGCTATTACATGAGGAATTGCATCCGACATAATTATCCATCACTGATCCAATGCGTATGAGCTTTTCACATATTGTTCTTCGCTTATTTACTTTTCCGTTGCTACTGTTACAACTACTACAAAACTATTATCTTTACTTTTGCCACTGTTACCATTACTATCATACTACTTTGCTACTAAATACTTTGCTGCAGATACTAAGTTATCCAGGTGTGGTTGAATTGACAACTCAACTGCTAATACTTAAGAATATTCTTTGGCTCCCCTTGTGTAGAATCAATAAATTTGGGTTGAATACTCTACCCTCGAAAGCTGTTGTGATCCCCTACACTTGTGGGTTATCAAGACTAATTTCTGGCGCCGTTGCCAGGGAGCATAGCTCTATTCTTTGAGTCACTTGGGATTTATATCTGCTAATCACTATGAGGAAGTTGAAAGACAAAAGAACTAAGATTTTGCCCTCAACTACGAGGGGAGGTAAGGAACTGCCATCTAGCTCTGCACTAGATTCTCCTTCTGTTATTAGTAAGCTTGCGAGACCTAAACCTGCTACTGCTTTGAATTCTGATATGTCGCATGTTATTGATGATGGCACTTCTGCTATGCATGATACTTATGATAAAACTACTTCTGTACGTGATACTACTTTGCCATTAGGTGAATTTCTTGATGAACAACTTGCTAGGGTTAGAGAGAATGAAATTATTGAAGATGCTACTATTGATGATAGTGATGATGAAAGTTCTCCCCCTGATTATGAATTACCTATTGTTCCTGAGGGTTATGTTATGGATGAGGAAGCTGCTAGAGCTATCTTTGCTTGCAAAGATAGATATGATCTTAAGAAGTTATTAGCTAAATGGAAGCAGCAATCTCTTAATGCTAGAATGAAACCTGACCCTGCTTTTGCTACTTCACCTATCTGTGTTACTGATAAGGATTATGAATTCTCTGTTGATCCTGAGATAAGTACTTTAGTAGAATCTAATCTTTTTATGGCCTTGAATCTGAAACTGTTGTGGCACATCTTACCAAGTTGAATGATATAGCCACCCTGTTTACTAACGATGAGAAGTCTTGCTATTAGTATATCTTAAGATATTTCCGTTCTCATTAAAGGGTGATGCTAAGACTTGGTTTAATTCTCTTGATCCTGGTTGTGTGCGTAGTCCCCAGGATATGATTTATTACTTATCTGCTAAATATTTCCCTGCTCATAAGAAACAAGCTGCCTTGCGGGAAATATATAATTTTGTGCAAATCAAAGAAGAGAGTCTCCCACAAGCTTGGGGGAGGCTTCTCTGATTACTTAATGCTTTGCCTGATCATCCCCTTAAGAAAAATGAAATACTTGATATCTTTTATAATGGACTAACCGATGCTTCCAAGGACTACTTGGATAGTTGTGCTGGTTGTGTTTTCAGGGGAAGAACAGTCGACCAAGCTGAATTACTGTTGAATAATATATTGACTAATGAAAATAATTGGCCTATTCCTGAGCCATTTCCTGAGGCAATTCCTGAGCCAATTGAGCCAACTCCTGAGCCTATTCCTAAACCAACTCCAAAGAAGAGAGGTGTTCTATTTCTCAGTCCTGAAGATATGCAAAAGAGGCAAAGAAATCAATGAAAGAAAAAGATGATAGGACTTTGCATGCTTCTAGTGAACCTGTTGTAGACACACCTGAGAATCCCAATGATATTTCTATCTCTGATGCTGAAACACAATCAGGTGATGAACATGAACCTAGTGATAATGTTAATGATAATGTTCATGTTGATGCTCAACCTAGCAAAAATAATGATGTAGAGATTGAACCTGCTATTGATCTTGATAACCCACAATCAAAGAATCAATGTTATGATAAGAGAGATTTTGTCGCTAGAAAGCATGGTAAAGAAAGAGAACCATGGTTCAGAAACCCATGCCCTTTCCTCCTAAACCATCCAAGACAAAGGATGATGAGGATTTTGAGCGCTTTGCTGAAATGGTTAGACCTATCTTCTTACGTATGCGCTTAACTGATATGCTTAAATTAAACCCTTATGGTAAATATATGAAGGATATCATTACAAATAAAAGAAAGATACCGGAAGCTGAAATTTCCACCATGCTTGCTAATTATACTTTTAAGGGTGGAATACCAAAGAAACTTGGAGATCCAGGGGTACCAACTATACCATGCTCCATTAAAAGAAACTATGTTAAAACTGCTTTATGTGATCTTGGAGCCGGTGTTAGTGTTATGCCTCTCTCTTTATATCGTAAACTTGAATTGAATAAGTTGACACCTACTGAAATATCTTTGCAAATGGCTGATAAATCAACTGCTATACCTGTCGGTATTTGTGAGGATGTGCCTGTTATGGTTGCAAATGTCACTATCTTAACGGACTTTGTTATTCTTGATATTCCCGAGGATGATAGTATGTCGATTATCCTTGGTAGATCCTTTTTGAATACTACAGGGGCTGTTATTGATTGCAACAAAGGCAATGTCACTTTCCATGTTAATGGTAATGAGCATACGATACACTTTCTGAGGAAACAACCTCAAGTGCATAGCATCAATTCTATTGGAAAAATTCCAACTATTATTATTGGAGGTTTTGAATTTCCTCTTCCTACTGTCAAGAAAAAGTATGATATTCTTATTGTTGGGGATGTTGATATCCCCGTTGAGGTAACCTAGTGTTATTCGAAATTTCTCCGGTTCCGTGTTATTCGGAATGAGTTTGTTAACAAGACTTGATCAACCTTGGTAGTGGATTCATTTTGATGATCATGAGATGGATGAAACTACAAGGCACAACCTTCTGTACTCTCTTTTTACTTTCTGTTATTTAGAATAAATAAAACAAAAATAGTATTATCTGTCTGTTTTCTGAATTATCCGTGTAATAAAAAATATCCCGAAAATAAAAGTGCTCCAAATGCCCTGCAAATTTAGTATGATTTTTTATGGAATATTTGAGGATTTTAGGCACTCAAAACACTGCAGGGGGACAAGCACCTGGCCACGAGGGTGGAGGGCGCACCCACACCCCCTAGGTGCGCCCCCTGTCTTGTGGGCCCACGGTGCCCCCCTCCACTTATTCCTGCACCCACACACTCCATCTTCTTCCCAAAAGAATCCCCATCCAGCTCAAGCACGAGTTCTAGCTCATTTTGCTGTGATTTTCGATCTCCTTGCTCAAAGCTCCATTCACAAAACTGTTTTGGGAGATTGTTGCTTGGTATGTGACTCCTCCATTGGTGCAATTAGTTTTTGTTCTAGTGCTTTATTCATTGCAAATTTTTGCTGCATAGGTGACCCTGTTCTTGAGCTTGCATGCCAAATTTATGAGGTCCCAAGTAATTCTAATGCATGATATAGGCTCTAGGCACTTGTAGGAGTAGTTGCTACCAATCTTGTTTAGTTTTATTCACTTTTATTTTGAAGTTACTAAAATTTCAAAAAAAATTCAGAAAAAGAAATATGTCTAGGAGAATGTATCAAGGTGGTTCCTCAATAAAGAAAGGACCCAAGCGTGCTACGCATGAGCAAGACGATGAACCACCAAGGGATGCCGAAGTGCGAGCTTGTGAGTGGCCATCAGATGAGTTTATGGTTAATGCATGCATCAAGGATGAATTTGATGCATATGTGTGTAATGCCGATCTTGAGGACTTCTTACAAGATAACTGTCCTCAGTACTATCAATTGACTGATTCATCCGTAAGAAGGTTTAAATATAAATCTTCACGTAATTCTCAGAGTGTCCTGTTTGATATTTATGATAAATCTTATACCATGGACTTAGAAGATTTTACAATTGCTTGCAAACTCCCGCAGTGGGGCAATGTTAATGACCCCCACAAATCTGAATATAAAGACTTTCTTGCTAGTATTACTGTGGGAGAATCTAGGGATATAGCACAAGCTACCATAGAGAGCATTCATTTTCCTACTATACATTATTTTGCTCTCTTCATTGGTAGAGGCATTAACGGTAAAGATGAAGCATGTCACATGTGTGTCCCTGATCTTTGTGTCCTCAAAAGTGCTGTGTTAGGTAATAAAGATTACAAGTTGGGGGCAATAGTTGCACGTAGGTTGCATAATAACGGTATGTCTGGAGATTTATTTGGAGGGATTTATGTGACCCGTGTTGCTAATTATCTTGGTATAGCCCCACGAGAGGGGGATATGGAGTTGCCTCCTGCTTATTTAGATTATGACGCGATGGTCAAACATCATTTTCTTTTGAGCAATGAACAATTTCTCCTGTATCGACTAATCTTTGACAGACGTAGCTCTGTCCATATTACTCTCCCTGCTCCTTTCCTTTTTGATTACTTGGCAAAACGAAGATATGTTGTTACCAGGGAGGAGGCAGCTGAACACGAGGGGAGAGCGGAGGCGGTTCACCAACATGCCGTAGCTCACGAGGAATTTGCTACTACATCTCAGTACGACCCCAGTTATAACTACGGATATCAGCCAGGCTATCCTTGGCAATAGACCAACTTAGGCCAAAAGCCTAAGCTTGGGGGAGTACGTATTTCTCACCGACTTTACATTCATGTTCACACACTATTCTAGTTGTCGGTGCTCATACTCTTTCATTGTATTATCCATGCTATTTTAATTTTCTTTTTCTAGCTTTCTTCTTGTGTGTTTGATAAACCTTAAGAAAAACCAAAAAAAATTAGTTAGTTTAATTTCCATGCTTGTAGTGGAAATTAAAATGAAAAAACCCAAAAAGATTTCTCGTTCTTCTTTTACTTGTTGGGAGCTTTCCCGTGTAAATAGTTTTATTTCTTTTCTTTCCTTTGGGGGTCGAGAGTAGAAGACCATACTGAAAATGTTTAGTGGCTCTCATATGCATGATTGTTGATTTAACTTAGAGCCCATATTACTTTGTCTTCTCTCTTGAGTTGAATGCTTGTAGATTCCAGCTTAGTCCAATGCACGTGCACTATTATTATTATACACACCGTTCGGTCGTGCAAGTGAAAGGCAATAATGACGATATATGATGGACTGATTGAGATGAAGAAGCTGGTATGAACTCGACCTCTCTTGTTTTGTAAATACGATGAGTTCATCGTTCCTGATTCAGCCCATTATGAAGTAAACATATTTGCAATGACATTTAGAGATTATAGTTGCTTGTGCCATGCTTAATTAGCTATGAGTTATAATGGTTTACCTTGCATGCCAACATGCTATTAAAATGATTATGATGTGGTATGATGGGATGGTATCCTCCTTTGAATGAATTGAGTGACTCGACTTGGCACTTGTTCATGGATGTAGTTGAAACAAATCAACACAACCTTCACAATATTTATGTTCATGGTAGATTATATCCTACTCATGCTTGTACTTGGTGTAAATTAATTTTGATGCATGTTCATGACTATTGTCGCTCTCTCAGTTGGTCGCTTCCCAGTCTTTTGCTAGCCTTCACCTGTACTAAGCAGGAATACTGCTTGTGCATCCAAACTCCATAAACCCCAAAGTTGTTCCATATGAGTCCACCATACCTTCCTATATGCTGTATCTACCTGCTGTTCCAAGTAAATTTGTATGTGCCAAACTTCAAACCTTCAAATGAAATTCTGTTTTGTATGCTCGAGCAGCTCATGTTTCAACTAGGGCTGTCTGTATCTTCCATGCTAGGTGCGTTATTCTCAAGAGGAGTGGACTCCGCTCCTCATTCACGAGAAAAGGGCCGGTAACCGGGATACCCAGTCTCATGATCCAAAAAGATCAAAGCAAATCAAAATAATTAAACAAAACTCCCCCAGGGCTGTTGTTAGTTGGAGGCACTCGTTGTTTCGAGCAAGCCATGGATTGATGCTTGTTGGTGGTGGGGGAGTATAAACTTTTACCATTCTGTTTGGGAATCGCCTATAATGCATGTAGTATGGAAGATATCGCCATCTCATAGTTGTTGCGTTGACAGTGAAAGTATGCTGCTCAAAATGTTATTCATCTCTATTTCAAAATCGAGCTCTGGCACCTCTACAAATCCCTGCTTCCCTCTATGAAGGGCCTATCTATTTACTTTTATGTTGAGTCATCATCCTCTTATTAAAAAGCACCCGCTGGAGAGCACACTGTCATTTGCATTCATTACTAATTGGTTTATATTGGGTATGACTTGACTGGATCTCTTTTACCATGAATTACAATGTTTAGTCAGTCCTTGATCTTTAAAGGTGCTCTGCATTTATGTTTTGCGGTCTCACAAAGGGCTAGCAAGATACCATCTTGTTATATCATATTATGATTGTTTTGAGAAAGTGTTGTCATCCGAGTTTTATTATTATTGCTCGCTAGCTGATTATGCCATTGATATGAGTAAATGTGAGACCTAATTGTTATTGTGAGTATGGTTAAGTTCATAATCTTTGCTGAAAACCTGAATGCTGGCTTTACATATTTACAACAACAAGAGCAAACAGAGTTTGTAAAAGTTTTTCTTTATCACTTTTAGTTTATCAACTGAATTGCTTGAGGACAGGCAAAGGTTTAAGCTTGGGGGAGTTGATACGTCTCCAACGTATCTACTTTTCCAAACACTTTTGCCCTTGTTTTGGACTCTAACTTGCATGATTTGAATGAAACTAACCCGGACTGACACTGTTTTCAGCAGAACTGCCATGATGTTGTTTATTGTGCCGAAAACAAAAGTTCTCAGAATGACCTGAAAATCCACGGAGACAAGTTTTGGAAAATATAAAAAATACTAGCGAAAGAATCAAGGCCAGGGGGGCCACACCCTGTCCACGATGGTGGGGGCGCGCCCCCTGTCTCGTGGGCCCCCTAATGCTCCACCGACCTCAACTCCAACTCTATATATTCCGTTTCACAGAGAAAAAAAATCAGAGAGAAAGTTTCATCGCGTTTTACGATACGGAGCCGCCGCCAAGCCCTAATCTCTCTCGGAGGGCTGATCTGGAGTCCGTTCGGGGCTCCGGAGAGGGGGATTCATCACCGTCGTCATCATCAACCATCCTCCATCACCAATTCCATGATGCTCACCACCGTGCGTGAGTAATTCCATCGTAGGCTTGCTGGACGGTGATGGGTTGGATGAGATTTACCATGTAATCAAGTTAGTTTTGTTAGGGTTTGATCCCTAGTATCCACTATCTTCTGAGATTGATGTTGCTATGACTTTGCTATGCTTAATGCTTGTCACTAGGGCCTGAGTGCCATGATTTCAGATCTGAACCTATTATGTTTTCATGAATATATGTGAGTTCTTGATCCTATCTTGCAAGTCTATAGTCACCTATTATGTGTTATGATCCGACAACCCCGAAGTGACAATAATTGGGATACTTCTCGGTGATGACCATAGTTTGATGAGTTCATGTATTCACTGTGTGCTAATGCTTTGTTCCGGTTCTTTATTAAAAGGAGGCCTTAATATCCCTTAGTTTCCACTAGGACCCCGCTGCCACGGGAGGGTAGGACAAAAGATGTCATGCAAGTTCTTTTCCATAAGCACGTATGAGTATATTCGGAAAACATGCCTACATTACATTGATGAACTGGAGCTAGTTCTGTGTCACCCTATGTTATAGCTATTACATGAGGAATCGCATCCGACATAATTATCCATCACTGATCCAATGCCTACGAGCTTTTCACATATTGTTCTTCGCTTATTTACTTTTCCGTTGCTACTGTTACAACTACTACAAAACTATTATCTTTACTTTTGCCACTATTACCATTACTATCATACTACTTTGGTACTAAATACTTTGCTGCAAATACTAAGTTATCCAGGTGTGGTTGAATTGACAACTCAACTGCTAATACTTAAGAATATTCTTTGGCTCCCCTTGTGTTGAATCAATAAATTTGGGTTGAATACTCTACCCTCGAAAGCTGTTGCGATCCCCTACACTTGTGGGTTATTAGGTACCAACTGTCCCGACCCGCGAGTTCGGTAAGTCTTCGTACGTTTGGCAAGTCATACGCTTTATCTGCATAATCCAAGGGAAATGCTTACTGCGTTTTTCCACAACTCTCCTAGGGCTGGATGAAGAAGGCAGGGCGGATCTACCGCCCGGCCCCGCTGCCAGAAGAACCAGCCGGCCCACTTATGACGAAGATGCTGGTCCCGGTGCCTTACAAGGCGCCGAAGAAGAAAACCGAGAAAGAGGCCAAAGAGACCAGGGGCGGCCGTCGTCGCCAAGGAACTTCGGACACAATATCCAAAGTCTCCGAGGCCCGCTCTTCCTCCAAAGAGGACGAGAAAGATGAGGAAAGCAGATCCCCCCAGCGAGGGGAAGAAAGAAAAGGACGACCTCCACACACTTGGAGGCCGAGTCGCCTAAGAAGGGAAAAACTCCCCTTCCGGAGGAATCCGCCACCGCACCGACAGTAGCCCGGAGTGGGATCCCAGGGTCCAGCCCCTGGTGAAATCGTGAGTATATAAAACCCGGACACGTTTGTGCATCCAGACTCACTACCGTATGACGTTTAATCGCATTGAGTCACACTTTTTTTTGCAGTCCAGCGTGGTCCCGCGCTGAACAATCCTCCTCGAAGGATTCACTGGGTTCGGATGCTATGGACAGTGGGACACCCCCGACGGCCCCCTCCCCCAAACACGTGAATGACACCGGGCTATCGTCCCAAAGGGACCCAGCCCGAGGAGGGGGCGGGGAGACCATCAAGGCGGCGCCAGAGGGTCAAACCTCGGCGGTCGGACACACGGGCGAAAAATCTCCCATGGACACCGACGGCGGGGGCTATCTTGAATTCGGCCCCCAGCCGGACCCAGTTCCGGAGACCAACACGGCTCCAGAATCAGGCAGGCAACCTCCCTCGACAGAAGGGGGTGCGCCTGTTCCACCGGCAACCTCTGCCCAACTATAGGTGCCGGATACTTTATCAGCAGCGCTGAAGAGCGCCTCCATCATTGAACAACACCATGCCCTTATGGGTGCGGTGATTGAGAAGATTCAGTTTGCTGAAAGCGGGCTGAATGAAGCCTGCATTAGCCTTATAACTGGCTTTGAGGTATGTTGTGAGGTTTCAAAGAGTGTTATAGTATAGGTAGTAGCCCCTGATACACTGTTCGGTGTTAGAAATAGAGAACCGGACAGAGGATCAAACATATGTTTGCAGGAGACTTACCTTGGGGTACCTCTCCCTCTTTTGCTTTTTATAAGCAGACGTCATTAGTGATTGCCGCCTCCCATATTGCGGAAGTTCCCGACTGAAGCAGAGTCTGGAGCGGGCCGAAGAAGAACTTGGCCAAGTGAAAAAGCGGTTGAAGGATAACCAAGGTATGCAAAAAACCTTGTTCGCATTCAGCACGAATGAATAATTGAATATGATGAAAATTTTTCATGATGTGCTCTAGGGGCGACGGCCGAAGTTGAGGCTCTTAAGAAGGCGGTGGCCGAGGCCGAGAAGAGGGCAGCCATAGAGCAGGCTCTTCGTGAAATGCACGAGGCCAAGGTCATTGAAGTTGAGCAAGAGCTCCAAGAGGCCATGAAGAAATGCGAGACCTTGGAGCAGAGTTTAACGGAGAAAGAATCCGAACTCACCAAGGCTCGTCAAGCCGCACACGATGCCCGGGACGAAGCCCAAGGCGCCCTGCAGGAAATCCAGGAGGCCAGGGAGATCGCGGCGGGTAAGGCTTTTTCTATGCAAAGCAAATATTTGAAGGGAGAAAATCACGTTACTAATTTGGATTCAGGTTTCTCCAGGGGTGTTTGCGGAACTGCCACACAGCATATCAGATGCCGCACAATTCTACCGAGCAGAAGAAAGGAGCACTACAGAGAAGCTCTTCTGGTTGCAGTATCTAGCACCAGAGTATCCAGTGCCCTTTGCCGATCAACTGAAACAACTGATCGAACTGCATAGGGCGGCCGAACTAGCCATGAAGGATTTAATTATCCGGCTATGGCCCGCCGAGGCGATTCCCAACAGCTACTTCGGGCTCGTGAAGCGGCTTGTAAGTGCCTGCCCTCGACTTGAAGTCATCAATCGGTCGGTCTGTATGGAAGGTGCGCGAATGGCCTTCGCCCGCGTAAAGGTACACTGGGCGAAGATGGATGCGGAAAAGCTGATGACCGAAGGACTGCCTACGTGGAAGGAGGACCGCAAGCCCGAGTTATATTATGATAGTGTCCTAAAAGGATCCCGCCTTGTATCGGAGCAATGTGCCAAGGATATTATATTCCCATGAATACAATCATGCTATCCCATGTAGTGTTGAGCAAGGTCATTTAAATGATATAATGCCTGTTATTTGAAATTTTTACCTCCTGTGTGGCCGTTTTACATATTAATCTTGAGAGTTGGCCAGTCGTTGGCTTCTGCCCCCACGTAGGAAGTACAGGGGTGTTCGGGATAGATCTGAGCACTCTTTACCCCAATTTTGGGTCCTTGAAGGAGGTGTTCAGCGCAACGAACCAGACAATCAGACTATAAGGCTTTATCACCCTCACTTAGCCATATGAGTTTGACAAAAGAAAGGTAGGTGCAGCTGAGGGAGTCCTGGATTAAGGGGTCCTCGGACAGCCGGACTATGTACTTGTGCCGGACTGTTGGACTATGAAGATACAAGATTGAAGACTTCACCCCGTGTCCGGGAGGGACTCTCCTTTGCGTGGAAGGCAAGCTTGGCTATTCGGATATGTATATTTCCTTCTCTGTAACCGCCTCTGTGTAACCCTAGCCCCCTCCGGTGTCTATATAAACTGGAGGATTTAGTCCGCAGGACAAGAATAATCATAATCGTAGGCTAGCTTCTAGGGTTTAGCCTCTACGATCTTGTGGTAGATCAACTCTTATAATACTCATATCATCAAGATCAATCAAGCAGGAAGTAGGGTATTACCTCCATAGAGCGGGCCCGAACCTGGGTAAACATTGTGTCCCCCGCCTCCTGTTACCATTAGCCTTAGACGCACAGTTTGGGACCCCCTACCCGAGATCCGCCAGTTTTGACACTGAGATTGGTGCTTTCATTGAGAGTTCACAATATTGTGTCCCCCGCCTCCTGTTACCATAAGGCTTGATGGATCCTTCAATCATCCACAATGATGCGATCCAGCGTGAGGTTTTCCTCCCCGGACAGATTTTCGTATTCGGCGGTTTCGCACTGCGGGCCAACTTGCTTGGCCATCTGGAGCAGATCGATAGCAACACCCCTGGTCATCAGGTCAGGTTTGGAAGCCTGAACTACACCGCCGACATCCGCGGAGACTTGATCTTCAACCGATTCGAGCCCATGAAAGGTGTGCCGAACAGTCACGATGAGCATGACTTAGATCAGCTATCAAACAGTGTTCGGGAGATCACACCTGCAGCTGCCCCGACCTTAGATCCGGAGCAGATCGTGCTCTCCAAGTACGAGTGGATAGACCCCGCCACGGAGGCCGCACACTCATCGGTGATAGAGCCAAACACAGACTTCACCTCCAATGAGGTCTGTGTCATCGGACCCTCGGACTCGTCTCCGGCCATAGGCTCTGAACCACGCGCATCCATGCCTATCAAACATGATTGGGCACCGACCATGGAGTTTACCTCCGCGGATATCTTTCGGCACACGCCCTTGGGCGATGTGCTAAATTCATTGAAATCTCTCTTCCTTTCAAGAGACCCTTGGCCGAACTATGTCCGTCTAGAGTGGGAAGCGGACGACGAAGAAATTCGTTTCCCACCCACCACCCACTTAATAGCCACTATCGACGACTCAACTGACATGCTTGATTTCGACTCCGAAGACATCGATGGTATGAACGACAATGCCGGAGAAGAACAGGAACCACCGCCCACAGGGCGCTGGACAGCCACCTCATCATATGATATATACATGGTGGACACACCCAAAGAAAACAACCGCGAGGAACGGAAGGATGCAACGGAGGATAATCCTCTCGAGAAGCAACCAAAGCGCCGCCGACGGCGCCGCTCTAAATCCCGCCATAGCAAAAACAGCGATAGCGGCACAAGAAAGAATAATACCCCAATCGACTCCAAAGGTAACGACGACCCCATGGACCCAGTGATGGAGCAGGATGAGCCAGGGGATGGCGAACATAGTCCGGGGCCGCTGTCCGATCATAGCGATGGCAAAGATAAAACTCATGAACCTGTCTTCGGAGAGGAGAACAGTCCGGACGATGATGTATTCATCATCTCGGAAAAGCATTTGGAACAATAGAACCACCACAAAAGGCTTATCGCCACCGCGAGGAGCTTGAAGAAGCAGAAGCAAAGGCTTAAGGCCGCGCAGGATACGCTCAACCGCAGATGGAACAAAGTGCTCGACACTGACGAAAAATACGGTGGCGATCGCCACACAAAGAGCTACCCAAAGCGCAAGCTGCTGCCCGAATTCAACTACGAGGCTATAGAGCCCATCCCGTCGAAAAATAATACGTCGATCGGCCAGACCGACCACCCCTTGGCCAAGACAGAGCGACTAATGACGCCGCACACAAGTCCGCACATGATCTACGTGAGCATCTTGACAAAAAAGCGGGTATGGCCAGGTCCATCTATGGATCTAGGAAGCGTGCCCCTACGCAGGATCACGACCACCAAAACAACTATAATGATCGAATACCGGCTCAGAATCAACACCGAACACTACATCCGTCGGAAACATGCCACGACACATCCAAATATAGGGGTGCTGCACACCCCCTGTGCTTCACGGATGAGGTGCTGGATCACGAATTTCCAGAGGGATTTAAACCCGTAAACATAGAGGCATACGACGGAACGACAGACCCTGCAGTCTGGATTGAGGACGTTATCCTTCACATCCACATGGCTCGCGGAGATGATCTCCACGCCATCAAATACCTGCCCCTCAAGTTGAAAGGACCAGCTTGGCACTGGTTGAAAAGCCTGCCCGAAAACTCAATTGGAAGTTGGGAGGATCTGGAGGATGCTTTCAGGGCCAATTTTCAAGGGACCTATGTCCGACCTCCGGACGTAGACGATTTAAGTCACATAATCCAACAACCCGGAGAGTTAGCCCGTAAGCTTTGGAACAGATTTCTCACCAAGAAGAACCAAATTGTTGATTGCCCGGATGCTGAAGCCTTAGCGGCTTTCAAACACAGTGTCCGAGAGGAATGGCTCGCCAGACACCTCGGCCAGGAAAACCGAGGACAATGGCAGCCCTAACAAGCCTTATGACCCGCTTTTGCGCGGGCGAAGATAGTTGGTTGGCCCGCAGCGGCACCAACGACCTAGGCACACCCGAAGTTAGGGATGGCAATGGGAATCCACGACGCAATAAAAATAAGCGTCGAAATAATGAAGACAACCCAGAATACATGACGGTAAACGCCGGATTCAGGGGCTCTCATCCCGGTCAATGGAAAAAGCCATTTAAAGGCAGCAGAGATGGGCCATCCGGCCTAAACAAAATTCTAGACAGATCATGTCAGATTCATGGCACCCCCGAGAAACCTGCGAATCACACCAACAGAGAATGTTGGGTCTTCAAGCAGGCCGGCAAGCTAAACGCCGAACACAAGGGGAGGGAGCAGCCAAGTGAAGACGAGGACGAGCCACACCAGCCGAACACTGGGGGACAGAAAAAATTTCCACCAGAGGTCAAAACAGTGAACATGATTTACGCAACTCACATACCAAAGAGGAAGCGCAAACACGCACTCCGATACATATACGCTGTAGAGCCCGTCGCCCCCAAATACAACCCATGGTCAGTGTCGGTGTCAAAACCGGTGGATCTCGGGTAGGGGGTCCCGAACTGTGCGTCTAGGCGGATGGTAACAGGAGACAAGGGACACGATGTTTTACCCAGGTTCGGGCCCTCTTGATGGAGGTAAAACCCTACGTCCTGCTCGATTAATATTGATGATGTGTATTACAAGAGTGGATCTACCACGAGATCAAGGAGGCTAAACCCTAGAAGCTAGCCTATGGTATGATTGTTGTAATGGAGGTTGTGTCCTACGGACTAAAGCCCTCCGGTTTATATAGACACCGGAGAGGGCTAGGGTTACACAGAGTCGGTTACAATGGTAGGAGATCTACATATCCGTATTGCCAAGCTTGCCTTCCACGCCAAGGAAAGTCCCATCCGGACACGGGACGGAGTCTTCAATCTTGTATCTTTGTAGTCTTGGAGTCCGGCGGACGATGATAGTCCGGCTGTCCGGACACCCCCTAGTCCAGGACTCCCTTAGTAGCCCCTGAACCTGGCTTCAATGACGATGAGTCCGGCGCGCATAATGTTCGGCATTGCAAGGCGGGTTCCTCCTTTGAATAATCCAGAGAAGATTGTGAACACCAGGATAGTGTCCGGCTCTGCAAAATAAATTCCACATTCCTCCATAGAGAGAATAATATGTACACAAGTTCAATCTGCTGACGTATGACGTCACACCACTACCAAGCCTTTACTTGAATCGTTTTTTGTTATACCACCTCAGCGCGTTTAGCGAAGCGGTTTCCTTGGCACGTCTTGTCGAAGCAGAGATCGTGTTCCCCTTATTCCGGGATTCTCATCAATACGGACATGGGTAACCCAACCGCGCCATTGATGGTGGCGCTTGGGAGATAAGCGAGTTTTACCAGGCTAGTGGGGACGCATAGTCTTCGTCCGCCTATATATAAGGGATAAGGATTCACCTTTTCACCTACGCCTTCTTCCTCCTTTGCTTATCCATCTCCGCGCACTCGAGCTCCAACGCCCAAGTTCGCGCATCTCGCCTCGACCTTCTCTGACCATGTACGGAGCGGGAGGTAAATGGTTGGCCTCCACCGTTAAGGAGGAGCACATCACAAAGCTGCAACGTCGCGCACCGGCTGCCCGACGAGGGGCAGCTCATCCCCACCCCCAGGCCCCATGAGAGGGTCGTTTTCTTCCCCCACTTCCTCTGCGGACTGGGCTTTCCACTTCGCCCCTTTGTCCGGGGGCTCATGTTCTACTACGGCCTGGATTTCCATGATCTGGCGCCGAACTTCATCCTCAACATCTCGGCGTTTATCGTCGTGTGCGAGGCCTTCCTCTACATCCAGCCCCACTTCGGCTTGTGGCTCAAGACCTTCAATGTCAAGCCGAAGGTAGTGAAGGGCACTCAATCAGAGTGCGGAGGCGCCATGTTGGGCAAGATGCCCAACGTCCTTTGGTTCGAAGGGGCTTTCGTGGAATCCGTCAAGGGGTGGCAGTCGGGGTGGTTCTATATCACCGCGCTGCGCGACCCTACGTGGGCGGTAGCCCCCGAGTTTAGATCTGGTATCCCTACGCAGCTCACCTCATGGAAAGAGAAGGGCTTGCTGTGGGGTAATTCGAAGGAGCTGACGGGACTCCAAGCCTATATCCAGAAGCTGGTGAACAAGAAGCTCAGGCTGGTTAACATGGTCCAAGTCATGCTCGTCCGCCGGATTCTCCCATGCCAAGAACGGGCGTTCAATCTGTGGGAGTTCGACCCGGAACAGCACCAGGCGCTGAGCGGGCTCTTCGACACAACGTACGAAGGCGCCTGGAGGGTGCTGTTTAAGGGCGCCGAAGCCCCTGCATCCGCGACGGAAGATTGCGGATTCCACTCGCAGCGTCCCGCTAACGAGGTAAGTGATTCTACCCCTTTACGGGACACTTGTTGTTAATAGTTCGACCCTAAGCGGGTTTTAATCTCCCTTTTCCTTTGACAGGAATGGATGAAGAAGGCCGAGCAGCTCATCTGTCCGGCTCCCATGCCAGAAGACCCAGTGGACGCCCGTCTAGCGGGGCTGCTGGTTCCGGCACCGCACGTGGTGCCGGAGAAGAAGGCCAAGAAGGTGGCCACGGGTACTCGAAAGAGTTCCCGTTTTCAGGTCTCCGACGACTCCGAGGCGGACTCCTCCCCCGAAGATGAGGAGGAGGAAGAAGACTCTCTCCCAGAGGAGGGAGAGAGAAAGAGGAAGGCTTCCCCAACAGGGGAGGCCGAAGGGTCCAAGAGGGGAAGAACTATTCCCCCGGATAGCTCCGCCAACACCAACGTTGGCGATGAAGAGTGGCCCTCAAGGGCCAGGCCTCGGGCGAGATCGTAAGTATCCGGATTCCTGGATGATCTGCAATTTCTTTTGTGTCACATAGTGTCCCTCTAATGCCGCATACTGCCTGCAGTCCGGCCGACGATGATCTCCCTGCTTCGTCGAGCGGGTCGTTGGCTACGTCGGATGTGGAATCCATTCCGACTGCCTCCACCCCTTGCGCCGCTGAGGACGCCGAGGTGGGATCCCGGGAAGGGGCCCATCAGGATGAGGCTCCGGAGGCGCCGCAAGGCAGCCTCCCGGACTTTGCGCCGGACTCTACGCCGGAACCTGAAGTGGTTCCAGAGTCCGGCAGGCGGCCCCTTCGCAAGAAGGGCAAGACCGTGGCACCGGCGGCCCCCGTCCAACCGGAGGCGCCGGACAACTTGTTGGAGGCGCTTAAAGGCGCTTCCATCGAGGAAGAACACCGCACTATCATGAGTGCGGTGATTCAGAAGGTTCAGCTCGCCAAGAGCGGGCTGACCGAAGCCTGCAGTAGCCTTCTAACAGGCTTTGAGGTAAGAAGTTAAAATTATGTAATGTAATACCACATAGACAGTAGCCCCTGATGCTTAGTTCGACGTTTGAAAAGAAAAGCCGGACTGAGGATCTAAAAAGATATACGCAGGGTTGCTAAAAAATATGTCAATATGGGTTTGCAGGCTGCGCTGCTGACCTCTGCCGCACTGACTGCGGAGGTCGGTGCATTGAAGCAGGATCTCGAGCGGTCCGAGCAAGAGCTCGACCGTGCCAAGAAGCAGCTCGAGGACAAAGAAGGTGAGTAACACCGCTTTAAAGATTTACCTTACAGAAAAGGATTTAGGTTGCAATAAAAATTACAAGGATAACGTGGGTACTGCAGGGGCCACTAACGAGGTGGCAACCCTGAAGGAGGCTGTGTCCGCGGCCGAACGCAATGCGGCCGCGGAACGGGCAAAGCGAGAGAAGCAGGAGGCGCGGGTGGCGGAAGTGCGGCAAGAGCTCCAGGCTCTCATGGAGAAGCATGAGAGTTTGGAGCGCGACTCAAAGACTCGAGAGTCCGAGCTCGCCTCGGCTCTCGAAAGTGCCAAGTCCGCCAAGGCCGAGGCCCGTAAGGCCCTTCAGGAGGTTGAAGATGTAAAGAAGATAGCGGCGGGTAAGGAATTTTTCATGCAAAGCAAGCATGTTAATGTAAACTACCTGACACTTACCCGAATTCGGAGCTCTCCAGGGGCGTTTGCAGATATGCCGCGCAGTGTATCCGATGCCGCCGCATTCTACCATGGCCAGGAGGGGAGCTCAACGGAGAAGGTCTTCTGGTCTCAGTACGCTGAGGCCGGCCATCCGGTGCCCCCTAGCAACCAGCTCAAGCAGCTGGTCGAGCTCCACAAGGCGGCTGAGCAGGCCATGAAGGGCCTCATAGTCCGGCTGTGGCCTGGACAAGCCATGCCTGGGAGCTACTTCGGCCTTGTGCGGCGGCTGGTGGATGCATGCCCCTGGGTGGAGGTCGTCAAGCGCTCCGCCTGTATTGAAGGTGCTCGTCGGGCCCTTGCCCGCGCGAAGGTGCACTGGGGCAGGCTGGATGCGGAGAGGCTTCTTACTGACCCACCGCCAGCGGGCAAAGAGTATCGTACGCCCAAAATGTACTATAAGACTGTCCTGAAGGGTGCCCGCAATATTGCGGATGAGTGCCCTAGAGATGTAATTATTGAGTAAACTCGCTATGTATTATCCTGTGCGCTGAAAACTTTGTTCAGATGCGCTTAAGCAATGCTTGTTTAATTTAAAATATTACCCTCTATGCGGCTGTTTATAAAATCTGAGAGATGGCAAGTCGTTGGCTTCAGTCCCCGAGCCGCAAGTGCTGGGGTGTTCGGGATAAACTTGAGCACTCTTGTTCCCATTTTTGGGTCCATCTAGGGAGGCGCTCAACACAACGAACAAGGCAACCGGACTTATAATGCTTGAACACTCTCACTTAGCCATAGAATTCTATAATTTTAAATTTCGGCGAAGCCCCTAGTATTCAGAAGACCGAATTCGGGGCGCTATCCACGCCTTCGTCGGACATTATCCGGTACTTCGCTCGAAGCGGCATGAGTCTTTAGGGACCCGAAAAGACCCCTCGAACAGCGACCAGTCTCTCGCCTTATCATGCCAGTCAGTTTTAGCTTTCTCCACTGAGGCGCTCGCCCAGCTCAACCGGGGCGCAATCGCAGTGGTTCTCCCAGTGCCATCTTAGCCGACAGAACGGAACGTAAGGCACCAAAACGTGGGAGCCGGGCAAACCCAACTATTGACCCAAGACATGATTCGGAGCCGATTCATATAATGCTATAAGTTCGGGGTGCCGCACTTGTGAAAGTGTTCGGACTTATCACACCATAATGCGGGGAACATAAGCCCCTGGTGTATTCGGCCGTACCAAAATATACGGGTGCAAGATGTCGTTAATGAACATATGTGTAAAGTAATGCAATAACGGGCAAAAATGCTGCATTATTTATTCAAGGAATTCTGCTATGAGTGCGGAAGGATACAAATAGTGCGGTAAGCAAGGGATTGGACTAAATAAACATGTCCCCCTCCAGGGGTGGGCCGCGGACTGGTGTATATAATCGAATTTAATGCTCGTAATGGAGACCACCTGAGTGTTCGTCGCAGCCTTCTTCCCTCCCTGGCTGTTGCATCGTGAGTTCGGCGGGTTCGCCGTCGGACAGAGCCTCTGGCGAACAGAGTCCTGTGTATATAAAAAAAGTAAAATAGATAAAAACGCGACACACTTGTGAGCCCCTGGTGTGGTCGAGCCGCACTCTGGGTCTGTTGTGGTCGTGCCCCTCCCCCTAGGCCCATGGTATCTCCAGAGCGTAGTGATGTATGCGGAGGGTTGGTCTTGCAATCATGCGAGGGCTGGGGTTGGGGCCGCATTGCTACGCGTGCTCGGAACGTGCTAGGTGGTCTTGGTTGATGTTGCTCCGGGCGCGTTTGGCCGTGTCCGGCCGTTTAACGGTCGGACTTGAAAATTGCCTTAGAAGGCTGCTCTGTACTTCTGCCGCGAGAGCCGCTGTATGTTCCTCCGTCCGGAGGGAGCGTTCCGTATTTCCGTTGACCGTGATAACTCCACGAGGGCTTGGCATCTTGAGCTTGAGGTATGCGTAATGCGGCACCGCGTTGAAATTTGCAAACGCGGTTCGTCCGAGCAGAGCGTGATAGCCACTGCGGAACGGGACTATATCGAAGATTAACTCCTCGCTCCGAAAATTGTCCGGGGATCCGAAGACCACTTCCAGTGTGACTGAGCCTGTACAATTGGCCTCAACACCTGGTATGACGCCTTTGAAGGTCGTTTTTGTAGGTTTAATCCTTGATGGGTCTATGCCCATCTTGCGCACCGTAACCTGATAAAGCAGGTTCAGGCTACTGCCGCCGTCCATCAGGACTCTTGTGAGGTGAAATCCATCGACGATTGGGTCTAAAACCAATGCGGCGAATCCGCCATGGCGGATGCTGGTCGGATGGTCTCTTCGATCGAAAGTGATCGGACAAGAGGACCATGGATTGAACTTCGGGGCGACTGGATCCATCGCGTATACGTCCCTTAGTGCACGCTTCCGCTCCCTCTTGGGTATATGGGTTCCGTATATCATGTTTACCGTCCGTACTTGTGGGGGGAAACCCTTCTGTCCTCTACTGTTTGGCGGCCGGGTCTCTTCCTCGTCGTTGCTATGCAGCCCCTTGTCATTGTTTTCGGCAATTAACTTGCCTGCCTGCTTGAATACCCAACAGTCTCTGTTGGTGTGATTAGCTGGCTTTTCGGGGGTGCCATGTATCTGGCATAAGCGGTCGAGTATTCGGTCCAAATTGGACGGACCCGGAGTGGTTCTTTTGAATGGCTTTTTCCGCTGACCGGGTTTAGAGCCTCGGAATCTGGCGTTGACTGCCGTATCCTCCTTGTCGTCGCTGTTAATGCGGCGTTTATTTTTGTTTCGACGCGACCTGCCATTGTGGTCCTTAGTATCCAGACTGCCAGAATTTTTACTGAGGTTATTGCTGCGAGCTAGCCAGCTATCCTCTCCCGCACAGAAGCGGGCCATTAACGATGTGAGGGCTGCCATGGATTTCGGCTTTTCCTGTCCTAGGTGGCGGGCTAGCCACTCGTCGCGGATGTTATGTTTGAAGGCTGCGAGGGCCTCTGCATCCGGACAGTCGACGATTTGATTTTTCTTTGTTAAGAACCGTGTCCAGAACTGTCTGGCCGATTCATCTGGCTGCTGAATTATGTGGCTTAGGTCATCGGCGTCTGGTGGCCGCACATATGTGCCCTGGAAGTTGTCGAGGAATGCGGCTTCCAGGTCCTCCCAACACCCAATTGACTCTGCGGGCAGGCTATTAAGCCAATGCCGAGCTGGTCCTTTAAGCTTGAGCGGGAGGTATTTGATGGCCTGGAGATCATCACCGCGGGCCATATGGATGTGAAGGAGATAATCTTCGATCCAAACCGCGGGGTCTGTCGTGCCATCGTAAGATTCAATGTTTACGGGTTTAAACCCTTCAGGGATTTGATGATCCATTACTTCGTCAGTGAAGCATAGAGGGTGTGCGGCGCCTCTGTATTGAGCAATATCACGACGTAGCTCGAGTGAGCATTGTCTGCTGTGTTCGGCCCGGCCGGAGTTGTTGTGTCCGGTGCGACGGTATTCGTCGTGGGTCATGGGGCGCCCACGTGATCCGTAGATGGATCTGGATTGCCTTGCTTTGTCCTCCAATATATCTCGCAAGTCCGGCGCGTTCCCTCTTGGCTTCGTACTCTTGGAGCGATGCCGGGGTACGGTCTTGGTGGAGGGCCTGGATGCCTCTCTTTCATGACCACGAGGTGGTCGGTCGGCTGTATTGTGCGCTGGTGATGAAGGTATGTATGCTTCTTCCTCTAATCGGGGGAGCAACTTGCGTTTTGGGTAACTCTTGGAGGGACGTTCGAGTTCATACTCTTCGGCCGCGAGGACCTCAGTCCATCTGTCGGCCAGCAGGTCTTGATCAGCTTGAAGCTGCTGCTGCTTTTTCTTTAGGCTATTTGCCGTGGCGATAAGCCTGCGTTTAAAACGCTCTTGTTCGACGGGATCCTCTGGCACGATGAATTCGTCGTCGTTGAGGCTTGCCTCGTCTCTGGAGGGAGGTATGTAATTATCATCCTCGACCTCTTCGTCTGCCGCTCTCTCGTGAGGGCTTGCTTTTGCATCCTCCTGCGCTGAATCTTGCTGGAGGGGATTGTCTTCGGCGCTTTCTGGGGTGTTGTTATCCCCTGTGCCGGAATCTCCATTCTTGCTGTGGCGGGATTTAGAGCGGCGCCGCTGACGTCGGCGCTTGGGCTGTTTCTTCAGGGAATCTGCCTCCGCTGCTTCCTCGCCGTCGCCCTCTTTCGGGGTGTCCACCATGTATATGTCATATGACGAGGTGGCCTTCCAGTGCCCTGTAGGCGCTGGTTCTTGATCGTCTCCGGCATCGTCGTCCATACCGTCGATGTCTTCGGAGTCATAGTCTAGCATGTCCGTTAGATCGTCGATAGTGGCTACAAAGTGGGTGGTGGGTGGGCTCTGAATTTCTTCGTCGTCCGCATCCCAACCATCCTGGCCATAGTCCGGCTAGGTCTCTCCGGATAGCGAGAGATGTTTTAGCGAATTTAGGATGTCGCCAAAGGGCGAGTGTTGGAAGATGTCCGCGGCGGTGAACTCCATGACCGGCGCCCAATCAGATTCGATTGGCAGGGGCGTGGGAGGTTCGGAGTCCGGCAGGGAGTCCGGCACCTCGGAGTTACGAGCTTTGCAGGGGACGGGATTAGTGTTCGGCTCCATCGCCGTGGAAGTTGCAGCCCCCGAGGTGGTGTCCAGCCACCGGTCCTCGATCTGGGCGATCGGCTCCGGACTGAGGGCCGGAGCGGATTCGTGTGCGGCCACCAAGGCACTGTCCGGCGGCAGAGCTAAATCATGCCCATCGTGACAACGCGGCACGGTCGACTGTGGCTCGAGTCCGTCAAAGATCAAGTCCCCGCGGATGTCGGCCGTGAAGTTTAGGCTTCCGAACCTGACCTGATGGCCAGGGGCGTAGCTTTCGATCTGCTCCAGATGGACAAGTGAGTTGGCCCACAGTGCGAAGCCGCCGAATACGAAGATTTGTCCGGGGAGAAAAGTCTCACCCTGGACGGCGTTGTTGATTGGAGAAGCCATCGAGCCTATCGGTGACGACAGAGAGGAACTCTCAATGAAAGCACCAATGTCGGTGTCAAAACCAGCGGATCTCGGGTAGGGGGTCCCGAACTATGCGTCTAGGCGGATGGTAACAGGAGACAAGGGACACGATGTTTTACCCAGGTTCGAGCCCTCTTGATGGAGGTAAAACCCTACATCCTGCTCGATTAATATTGATGATGTGTATTACAAGAGTGGATCTACCACGAGATCAAGGAGGCTAAACCCTAGAAGCTAGCCTATGGTATGATTGTTGTAATGGAGGTTGTGTCCTACAGACTAAAGCCCTCCAGTTTATATAGACACCGGAGAGGGCTAGGGTTACACAGAGTCAGTTACAATGGTAGGAGATCTACATATCCGTATTGCCAAGCTTGCCTTCCATGCCAAGGAAAGTTCCATCCGGACACGGGACGGAGTCTTCAATCTTGTATCTTCGTAGTCTTGGAGTCCGGCGGACGATGATAGTCCGGCTGTCCGGACACCCCCTAGTCCAGGACTCCCTCAGTCAGCCTTCCCGATCACTTTCGATCGCAGGGATCATCCGACTAGTATCCGACATGGAGGTTCGGCTGCCTTAGTGCTCGACCCAATAATTGACGGATGCCATCTCACCCGAGTCCTTATGGACGGCGGCAGTAGTCTTAATCTGATATATCAGGACACTGTCGGCAAAATGGGGATAGACCCATCAAGAATCAGCCAAAGCAGTACTACCTTTAAAGGAGTAATACCAGGCGTAGAGGCCCGCTGTACGGGCTCTCTAACAGTAGAGGCTGTATTCGGTTCTCCCGACAACTTTCAAAGCGAAGAACTAATCTTCGACATCGCTCCATTCCGAAGCGGCTATCACGCACTACGCGGAAGAACGGCCTTCGCTCATTTCAATGCAGTACCGCATTACACCTACCTTAAACTTAAGATGCCCGGTCCACGTGGCGACATCACAATCAGCGGAAATACAGAGCATTCCTTGCGTGCGTAAGAATATGTGGCGGCTCTAGCAGCCGAACCACTGAACGGCCTCTCCAACCCAAATAAATGATCGGTCGTCAAGACCACGGATACGGCTAGACGTGTCCGGTGCACCACTAGTTGTAACAACCCAGATAAACCTGAGCTTGGTCAACGGATACGCCCCCATATGTGGTGCTAGGGGCTGCCCACATGTAAAAGGGTCCATAGTTCTTATTGTCTCTCGTTGCTTCACACCCTCCGGGTACTCAAAATAACCGAGAGGGATACTAGCGTTATTGGCAAGTTTTTTCGTCACACCAGATTAATGCATGTACCTGTACATTCAGGGTTCATTATCGAGGGTGGTACTCAGCCCAGTACATGTTGAAAAGTCCGAATACGTTAGGGAGTGTTCGGCTTCGCGAGTTTGGCCTTATATGCATCAGCTCCAAATCATGTCTTTGGTCAATAGTTGGGTTTGCCCGGCTCCCGTGTTTTGCTACCTTACGTTCTGCTCTATCGGCTAAGGTGGCACCGGGAGAACTACTGCGATTGTGCCCTGGTTCATCTGGATGAGCACCTCAGTAGAGAAAGCCGAAAACTGATTGTCATGATAAAGTGAGAGACTGGTCAACCACTCAACAACTCAGCGGAATATTCGCGATTCCTCCGCATTAACGAAGGACCGGTTTCCCGGTCATGTATGTACACACCGTATTCGGATGAGCGCGGATGTACCAGGGGCTATATAGTAGCCCCACCGTCAAACTCCTATGGCTAAGTGAAAGTGTTAAAGCTATAAAGTCCGATTGCCTTGTTCGCCGCGCTATCACCTCCTTAATGGACCAAGACGTTGGATCAAGTGTGATTACGCGCTTTACTGAACACCCCGCATTATATGCGTGGGGGCTGAAGCCGACGACTGTAAACATTCAGGTTATATACATACATAAATGGCCGCACAGGAGCCACTCAATACTTTACGAGCAAAAGTATAAATATAGCCTTTATAATCAAAATAGCATTGTTTTTACAATCAAGATGCATGTCACTAGAACATGGTACTCTTTGAGCACTGAGCCTCTATTAAACGGGCACCTTCTAGGACTTCCTCAAAATAGTGCTCGGGTGAGTACTAACCCCCGGGCGGACCCCTGGTTGCAACATCGGTGGCCTCCATCTCCGCCCAATATGTCTTAACACGGGCAAGAGCCATCCGTGCACCCTCTATGCACGTCGACCTCTTGACAGCATTGATATGCGGCACAACACGAAGAAATTGTTGCACCAAACCAAAATAACTACCCGGGCTCGGCTCCCTTGGCCACAGGTGGTCCACGACAGCCTTCATGGCAAGCCCGGACAACCTATGTAGCTTGGCCCACTCGGCCATTTGCTCATACAATAGCAGCGGACGCTTTGGAGCACTGAACTGCGACCAGAACAACCTTTCCACCTCATGATCTTTCCGATCCTTGAAATACTCCGTCGCATCAGCAGCACTCTTTGCCAAATCCAAGTATGCGTCTGCAGAGCTCCACAATTGATCAAGAGGGGCATATTTTGGATCGCCGAACTTCGTTCGCAATAGAAAGGGCTTCCCAGCCGCGATATCACTGGATTGCCGGAGCTCCTCCCGCGCCGATCTGATTTCAGAGCGAGTTTCCTTTGCTGCCTGCAAGGCCCTCTCTAGGTCAGCTGTTTTCGTTTGGTTTTCCTTTTCAAGAAGCTCATATCAGCTGGCGGCATTTTGTAGTTCAATAGCCATGTTGGCTATTTTATCCTCACTTTGGCGATGCGTAGCCTGTTCGGTTTTTAACTCTTCGGCTGCCTTTAGGGCGGCCGCATCACTTCTTCTGGCTTGCTCTTTGGCTCGGGCAAGTTCTGCCCGAAGGGTCTCCACGGCGGCTGCCCCATCTGCAGTAAAAGCATATTATCAGTACTAGTATCATGCTCGTCTTAATATTTGCTGACCATCCGAATATACATACCCTGTGCCTCGTCAAGCCGCTTGTTAACAAGCGTGATGTCCGCATCCGCCATGTCAAGTTGCCGCCTCAATTCGGCAAATTCAGTAGTTCGGTCAGCCGCCTTATCTGCAGCCGCCTGCGCACAAGAGCAGCGCTATCAATACCTGAGACTATGATCCTCTGCTTGCCTTGTGTGGACGACAACCAGAGTCTCAGGGGCTACCTATACAAAGTACACCTCGCGTGTGTGGTACAATCAAAAATATATATATATCACTTTGCGTACCTCAAAGCCTCTTAGCAGGCTCGTAAAAGCTTCATTCAACCCGCTTTTTGCGGATGAAATCCTCTCAACCACCGCACCCATTAAGGTACGATGCGCCTCTGAGATAGCCGCTTGCTCCAGAAGACCCATAAATGTGTCCGACTGTGCATCGGACAATCCTGGGCTCTTTCTGCTGGTCTCCTTAGGAGCTGAGAACTCCGGACTTCGGGCGGCTGAAGAATGACCTTCTGGCCTTTGCGGATCAGGAGAAATCCTCCGTGATGACACTTTAGGGTCATCCGTCTCACAAGGCGGGGAGGCAGGAGGAGGCGTTTCGCTTTCCATCTTCTCCGAAAGAAGATCCCCCGAAGACGAACATTGTGGAGAAGGGCTATGGGCCGGACTGCAAAACATATGTCTCGGTCGTTATTCTCAGGAAAAGAGTAGGGCATATTTACTAATGTGCCTTTGATTACTTACTGTTCGGTTGACGGCTGGCCCCCTTGAGGGATTCCTGGATTAGGGGGTATCTGGACAGCCGGACTGTGTACAACGTCCGTACTATTGAAGCATGAAGATACAAGACTCAAGACTTCGGCCCGTGTCCGGATGGGACTTTCCTTAGCGTAGAAAGCAAGCTTGGCGATCCGGATATTATATTTCCTTTCTTGTAACCGACTCCATGTAAACCCTAGCCCTCTCCGGTGTCTATATAAGCCAGAGAGGTTGGTCCTTAGAAGGCCGATCACAATTACAATCGTACCATCATAGGCTAGCTCCTAGGGTTTAGCCTCTACGATCTCGTGGTAGATCTACTCTTGTACTACCCATATCATCAATATTAATCAAACAGGAAGTAGGGTTTTACCTCCATCGAGAGGGCTCGAACCTGGGTAAACATCTGTGTCCCTTACTTCTTGTTACCATCAGCCTTGACGCACAGATCGGGACCCCCTACCCGAGATCCGCCGATTTTGACACCGACATTGGTGCTTTCATTGAGAGTTCCTCTGTGTCGTCGCTGTCAGGCTCGATGGCTCCTTCAATCGTCATGAACGATGCTGTCCAGGGTGAGACTTTCCTCCCCGGACAGATCTTCGTGTTCAGCGGCTTCGCGCTGCGGGCCAATTCACTTGGCCGCCTGGAGCAGATCAACAGCTATGCCCCCGACCATCAAATCAGGTTCGGAAACCTGAACTACATGGCGGATATCCGCGGAGACTTGATCTTCGACGGATTCAGGCCAGCGCCAGAAGCGTCGAACAGTCACGACGAGCACGGCTTAGACCTGCTGTCGGACGTTGCTCGGGATATCACCCCTGCAGTGGCCTCGGATCTAAATCCGGGGCAGGTTGCTTCGCCCAAGGACGGAGGGCTGGACCCCGCCTCGCAGACCGTACCCTCGTCGGCGATGGAGCCGTACAAAGGTCTCACCTTTGAGGGAGCCTGTGACTCCGGACCCCCGGATTCATATCCGAATGTCGGTTCCAGTCTGCGCGCCCCCGAGCCCGCCAATCCTGGTTGGGCTCCGGTGATGGAGTTCACCGCGGCGGACGTCTTTCAGCACTCGCCCTTTGGCGACATGCTAGACTTATTGAAGTCCCTCTCCTTGTCAGGAGACTCCGGGCCGAACTATGTCCGGCTCGAGTGGGAAGCAGACAATGACGGAATTCGTTGCCCACCCACCACCCACTTCATTGCCATGATCAACGATTTAACCGACGTGCTTGACTTCGACTCCGAAGACATCGACGGTATGGACGATGATGCAGGAGGACTACAGGGACCACCGCGTACAGGGCAGTGGGCGGCCACCTCCTCATACAATATATATATGGTGGACACCCCAACGGAAACCAGTGGCGGCGAGGCAATGGAGGATAACCCCTCACGGAGAAAAGCAAAACATGTGTGTTATCGACACCACTCCAAGCCCCGCCACACCAAAAACAGCCCCCGAAAGGAGAGCAGTCCGGACGGTGCCAAAAAGGAATACAACCCTAGTCAGCCTACACTTAAGCAGGCCGGACCAATGATGACGGGATGCTGGGAGAGGGACAATCACACCCCCCCCCCCTCCGACGACGAGGCAAGCCTCGGCAACGACGAATTTGGCGTACCGAAAGACCCAGTGGAACAAGTTCGCTTCAAGCGACGGCTGATGGCTACAGCAAGGAGCCTGCAAAGGAAGCAAGAGCAGCTTACAGCTGACCAAGATGTGCTAGAGGATAGGTGGACCAAGATACTGGCCACCAAAAAGTACGAACTCGAGAGCCCCAATAAAGGGCACACACGACACAACTGGCTACTTCAACTCGAGCAGGAAAACCACGGGCACGCACACAGACGCCCACGCATCACTATGGTCCAAGGCGGCAAGAAGCAGACACGAAGAGGCACCCTCAGGCCTCGGCACAAAGGTCATAAACATCAAGACAAGGAAGTTGGTGCCAAGTCCAGCAACGCTCAGTCCGATAAACGAACAAAGAGCAGCACAAGCCTACTCGACCGAAGCCACACGCTGGATCAGCCGTGTGAAATTCACGGTACCCTGAGAAGGACGGCAAAGCATACCAATAGAAAATGCAGGATTCTCAAAACAAAGCGGCTGGTCGCACGCCGGAAGCAAGAAAGGGGAGATGCCTCGTCAAGACCCCCCCAGAGCGTAACAGTACGGCCGACCACCCAGGACCACATAAACCTCGGCAAGTCAATTGCAGTGCCTCTAGACCTAGTAGTCCGGGGGCTCCGTAACACACAAAGCCCACAAGGGTATGACGCCACGGAAGACATCTCCTAAAAGATGTAAGGTGCAAAGGCCAAGTTCTATTGGCCCACCACTCTAAACGGTTGTCTTTGGATCATCCAAAAAATGCGACGCCAAAGAATAAATCCTCGACACCTTCCCACCATACGATAGCTTACCGTATGCTAACGGGAAAAACCACGTCAACTAGATTCCACGTGGTAAATTACCCAGGCCAACCATCCGGACATCCACTGCGGAGTCTGCACTACCTCACGGTCTAACGGCTGGGCACACCAGGGCCCGATTAGGGACCCTGGGAGCAACAACAAGAGGACACCTAGTTGTCTTCAAGCATTTCACATTTGCAAACTAATGATTGACGCAGAACAGAACTGGCGGCATGGAATTATCCCGGACACACAAAGGAAGGAACATGCAGGTAGAAGGCAGTTCGGATTCATTCTCGATCCACTCACAACCCCTCCAGTCTGGCCATAACAGGTTCCGCCAAATAACACCTCTTTCCATACATCATACTAATATGCATAGACATATCATTCTACTACAATGCGTAGACTTAAATAGCAATTACCGGCTGTCATTTTTCGCCGATGCCTCTTTGCCGAAAATGACAGCCACGCTCCGCGTTCGCCTGGTTGTACCAGGGGCTCCACAGTACGGCAATAAAGTCCGACCACCTTTTCGGTCGTTCGGCACCTAGAACTTATAGCACTATATGCATCTGCTCCGAATCATGTCTTGGGTCATTGGTTGGGTTTGCCCGGCTCCCATGTTTTGGTACCTTATGTTCCGTTCTATCGGCTAAGGTAGCGCTGGGAGAACTACTACGATTGTGTCCCGGTTCAGTCGGACGAGCACCTCAGTAGAGAAAGCCGAAAACCGACTGTCATGATGAAGCGAGAGCCGGTCCGCTATTCGAGAGGTCATAAAATCCTTAAAGATTTATTCCGCATAACGCCATTATAAATGCTAAGTGCGACGGATCGGTCTTCTGATCAGGCGCCAATAGAGCCCCTAGTTCGGCCTTCCGAACACTAGGGGCTGCGCCGACCATACTCGCATTCCTATGGCTAAGTGAGAGTAATAAAGCCCTATAGTCCCATTGCCTGGTTCGTGGAAAGATACACCTCCTTAAAAGGACCCAACTATGGGATAAAGAGCGTTCAGATATATCCCGAACACCCCCGTATCCTTTCTACTGGGATAAACAGCCACACAGGAAGAACTTATGTTCAAATAAAATAGGCAATATATAATAAACATGCCATTATCCCATTTTACAACAAGTGGCACAAATGCCCTCAGGGAAATATGATGTCCTTAGCACACTTGTCCGCCACAAAGGCGGGCCCCTTTCATCACACCTTCATAATACAGCTTGGGCTTGCGGTGCTCCTTACCCTCCGGCGGCCCCTCAGTCATCAGCTTCTCCATGTCAAGCCTCCCCCAATGCACTTTCGCATGGGCAAATGCCATACGTGCGCCTTCTATGCAGACTGATCGCTTGATAGCATTAAGCCGAGGGCAGGCACCCACAATCCGCTTGACGAGTGTGAAGTAGCTGCTTGGAATCGGCTCCGCAGGCCACAGCCGGACAACTAAGTCCTTCATGGCTAGTTCGGCCGCCTGGTGCAGTTCGACCAGCTGTTTCATCTGATCGATAAATGGCACCGGATAGTTCGGCGCCAGATACTGCGACCAGAAATCCCTCTCCGCAGTCTTCTTCTCCTCGGTGCGGTAGAATTGAGCGGCATCTGATATGCTGCGAGGAAGATCCGCAGAAGCCCCTGGAAAAATAAGAATTCAGCCTGCCGCTTGGATTCTTCACATTCTAACATACACAAAGCTAAGAATACAGAAGGCCTTACCAGCCGCCACTTTCCGGGCCTCCTGAATGTCCCGCGCAGCACCTCGGGCTTCTTCCCGAGTACCTTCTGCATCCTCGAGAGCTTGGGCGAGCTCGGATTCTTTCCCCTTTAGACTCTGCTCCAAGCCCTCGCTTTTCTTCACAGCTTCCTGGAGCTCTCGCTCAGCTATGATAAGCCGGGCCTCGTGTTTTTCACGAAGCGCCTGTTCGGCCTTAGCCTTCTTGTCGGCATCAGCCAAAGCTTTCTTTAGTGCCTCATACTCGGCACCCGCTCCTAGAGCACACAATACTATAATTTTTTATTTGTCACAACCATTTGTTCGTGCCAACTCCAAGACAAATGTTTTTTAACATACCTTGCTTGTCTTCCAGTTGCTTTCTCAGACGGCCAAGTTCTTCCTCGGCCCGTGCAAGGCTCTGCTTTAGTTTAGACACTTCCGCATTGAAAGCGGACGTCCTCTCTGCGGATGCCTGTTTTCACACCAATGGGTATACGTTATTTACATAGGCTCCTGCGAAGGCAGGGGGTTTGATCCCCTGCCCGGCTCTGTCTCCTTCGTTGGACAGTGCATCAGGGGCTACTACTCATATTATGACAATTCCTCAAGGTTTTCCTAGGAAACATACCTCAAAAGCCTTTATAAGGCTAAGGCAGGTGCACTCAGCCCACTCTCAGCGGACTGAATCCTTTCAACCACCTCGCCCATAAGGGCCTGATGCTCATCGACAATAGACACGTTCTTCAACGCTGTCGATAGACCGCCAGACAGCTCTGCTTGAACAGAGGATGCCAGCGGCGTAGGCAGGCCCCCCGCCATCAGGGGTGGCTGCTCGCTCGATCCCGGAACCCTAGAGGTCCCGGGGGCCGTATCCATCCCTGCGTGTTCGGCACCAGGGATATGTCCTCCCTGGTCCGGGCCTTGTCGAGATGACACCTCAGTGTCGCGCCCAGACTCGGGGGAAGGGGCCCGCGGCGGCGTCTCGCTTGCCAAAGCGTCCGAGTCCAGAGAATCCTCCGATGAGGACTGGCCGGCGCAGGACCTTGCCGGGCTATGCAATATGTAGGCAACAGTCAAAACCACTATACCCAAAAACAATCCCGGACGCATATGCGTGGTCAGATACTTACAAATTCTCCAGGGGCTGGGCCCTGGGATCCCACTCCGGGCTGCTATCGGCAGCCGTGGGGGATGCCCCTAGGAGGGAATGTTTCCCCCTCTTGGGTGATCCGGCCTCCAGAGATGTGGAGGCCGTCCTCTTCCTCCCACCATCAGAGTGAGGCTCATCCTCCTCTGCTTCCTCCTCTTCGTCCTCGGACGAAGGATCATCGCTGGAGTCTTCGGATTTGGCGTTTGAAGCCTCGCGACGGCGAAGGCCACCCCGGGTCTTCTTGGAGGCCTCTTTCTTTGGCGCCTTGTAAGGCGCGGGGACCAGCATCTTCGTCAGAAGAGGTCCGCCCGGTTCCTCCGGCAAGGGGGCTGGACAATGTAGCAGCTCCACCTTCTTTACCCATCCCTGAGGTTGCAATGAAACACGATTAAGGTGTCTACCGCATGACATGCCAATTAAAGCATGAATAGACAGAGTGTGGTTGTGACTTACCGAGCTTGGAGAATGGGATGATTGATACCCACGGTCTTCGGCGGGGCCCGGCCATGATTTGCCCGACTTAAAGAGCACCATCCAGATATCTTTGTGGGAGGAATCATAAAGCTCCCGAATGGTTTGGTGCTTGGCCGGATAGAACTCCCATAGGGTACAAGCTCGGCGCTGACAACGGAGAACCAGGCGAACTAGCATCACCTGGACTACGTTGACGAGTTTGACGTCCCTATCGACCACACCCTGAATGCGCGTCTGGAGCAGTAACAGCTCGTCGGACGAGCACCAGTTCGGGCCCTTCTCGGGCCAGGACGTGAGTCGCAGTGGAGCTCTGGATCTGAACTTTGGAGCTGCCGCCCACTTCTTGCCCCGTGGTTCGGTGATATAGAACCACTGCTGCTGCCACTCCTTGATGGAGTCGTTGAAAGCGCCTTTCAGCCAAACAGCCTTGGGCATCTTGCTTACCATGGCGCCGCTGCACTCGGCGTGTTCGCCACTCACCACCTTGGGCTTCACATTGAAGATCTTCAGCCATAGGCCGAAGTGAGGTGGGATCCAGAGAAAAGCCTCGCACACGATGATGAACATCGAGATATTGAGGAAGGAGTTGGGGGAAAGATCATGAAAATTGATCCCGTAGTAATACATGACTCCCCGAACGAACGGGTGAAGGGGAAACCCGAGCCCACGGACGAAATGGGGAAGGAACACGACTCTCTCATGAGATTCCGGAGTGGGGACGACCTGTCCCGCCGGGGGAAGACGGTGGCCGATCTTCTGGGCCAGGTACCCGGCTCCCCGGAGCTTCTTGATGTCCTTCTCCTGGACAGTTGAGGCCATCCATCTGCCTCCTACTCCGGATCCGGACATCTTCGGAAAACTTCCCTTCAGTGGGGAAGAAGAGTGCTTGGGCGTTAGGGCTCTCACAGAGGGGAATGAGCTAGCGGGAGAAGAAGGCGTGGGTAAAAGAGAAAGGAACCTGACCTCCTTATAAAGGCGATAAAGGCTTTTTGTGCTTCCCCACTTACCTGGTGGAACCCATCTGCCTCCCACTCGCCGCGATTAGCGGCATAGTTAGATTACCCATACCCGTATTGATGAGAATCCTGTGATTAGGGGACACAATCTCTGTTTTGACAAGACGTGTCAAAGAAACCGCCTCACAATATGCGATGTAGCTGGTTGTGGGAAAACGGATCAAATAATGATCCGACCGTAATAACATGTCACGTCATTAGAAAAAGTTGTCAGCAGATTTCATTTGTGAAATATTATTCTCTCTACGGTGGCATATGAAGATCATCTTGCAGATCCGGAAACGGTCTACGTGTTCGATAACCACTTTGGAGTATTCGGAGGAGGAACCCGCCTTGCAATGCCGAAGACAATACTGCACGCCGGACTCATCATCATTGAAGCCTGGTTTAGGGGCTACTGAGGGAGTCCTGGATTAGGGGGTATCCGGATAGCCGGACTATGTACAACGTCCGGACTATTGAAGCGTGAAGATACAAGACTCAAGACTTCGGCCCGTGTCCGGATGGGACTTTCCTTGGCGTGGAAGGCAAGCTTGGCAATCCGGATATTATATTTCCTTCCTTGTAACCGACTCCATGTAAACCCTAGCCCTCTCCGGTGTCTATATAAGCTGGAGAGGTTGGTCGTTAGAAGGCCGATCACAATTACAATCATACCATCATAGGCTAGCTCCTAGGGTTTAGCCTCTATGATCTCGTGGTAGATCTACTCTTGTACTACTCATATCATCAATATTAATCAAGCAGGAAGTAGGGTTTTACCTCCATCGAGAGGGCCCGAACCTGGGTAAACATCCGTGTCCCTTACTTCTTGTTACCATCAGCCTTGACGCACAGATCGGGACCCCCTACCCGAGATCCGCCGGTTTTGACACCGACACCCCTTGCGGGCGCTGTGCACTAAGGATGCCCTCCGGGGCAGGCCCCCTGGTAAAGGTTGCTTTCCTTGTTTGGAAACCCCCATTTCCAAGTCCTCAGGGGCGGCCCTTTTCTTCCTGTGGGGAGAGGGGATCCTAGATTCACCACCCCGATCATCCTCCGATGCGGAGGCACTAATTCCCCCGGGTCGGATGTATAACGTATGAAGCCCGCTTTTGGCTTCTCTATTCCTCCCCTCGTCTTCTCCTAATGGCACTTGATAAGGTGCGCGGGCTAGCATCCTGGTTAATACAGGATCCGGCGAGCCTTCGGGAAGAGGGGCCGAACACCTGATCCTCTCCGCCTTTCTTATCCAGTCCTGGCCGAGGGTAATTATTCAGAATAATGTTGTGACAAACATAATGACAACATGTTCGGTCATGGAGTTACTTACTTGGGTATCTGGACGGTTGCAGTTGAGACCCACATCCTCGGTGGTGTCTGGACACTTTATTCGTGATCTGAATAATAATCGATACATCCCTTCGAGCGTCACGCCGAAGAAGTGTTGAATGGTTCGCGGTCCTTCCGGGTTGAACTCCCACATATGGAGAGATCGACGTTGGCATGGCAGGACCCGACGAACTAACATTACTTGAATGACTTTGATGAGACTGATATCCCTCTCGAGGAGATCTTAGATGCGGCTTTGCAATGTCAGCACGTCATTAACTGGCCAACAGTCCAGCCCTTTGTTGACCCATGATGCCAGTTGGGGCGGAGGGGCAGTGCAGAAGGCTGGGGCGGCTGCCTGCTTTGTACCTTGGGGTGCTGTGATGTAAAGCCACTCCCGTTGCCATAGGTCGGACACCTCCATGAAGGAAGCCTTTGGCCATGGGGCGTCAGCACCTTTGCTTATTATAGCGCCTCTGCACTCCGCGTGTCGGCCGTCGACCATCTTTGGCTTTACATTAAAGGTCTTGAGCCACAAACCGAAGTGTGGGGTAATGCGGAGGAAGGCCTCACACACGACGATAAACGACGAGATGTGAAGGAAGGCATCTAGAGAAAGACCATGGAAATCTAGCCCGTAATAGAACATGAGCCCCCTAACAAAGGGATCAAGACTAAAACCTAGCCCTTGGAGGAAGTGGGAAATGAATACGCACTCTTGTTGGGTTCGGGAGTGGGGATGACCTGCCCTTGAGCAGGTAGCCTGTGAGGGATTTCGGCGGTCAGATACCTAGCCTCCCTAAGCTTCTTGATGTCCTCCTCCGTGACGGATGAGGCCATGCACCGGCCTTGAAGGTTGGATCCGGACATGGTTGAAGGTCCGGAGCGCTTGGACTGAGCCTTGGGTGTTAGAACTTGAGGTAGGGGAAGGGAAGGATCGGGCGTGGAAAGAAAAGGACAGGTCTTGACCTCTTTATAAAGAGGGTGAATATCAAGCGTCCTCCGCGTGGCCATTTGGAACTTGCCTAAAATCAAGGAATCATACTAACGGCACAGTTGGGTTACCCACTCCCGTATTGATGAGAATCTCGTGATAAGGGGAACACAATCTCTGCTTCAACAAGATGTGCCAATAAATGACCGGGACGCAGCGTGATGTCACGCTATGAAAAGTTGTCAGTATATTAGATTTGTGGAATATGTTGCTCTCTACGGTGGTACGTGGAATTTGTTTTGCAGAGCCGGACACGATTCATGTGTTCAAAAGCTACAATGGAGTATTCGGAGAAGGAACCCGCCTTGCAATGCCGAAGACAATCTGCGCGTTGGACTCATCGTCATTGAAGCCTGGTTCAGGGGCTACTGAGGGAGTCCTGGATTAAGGGGTCCTCGGACAGCTTGTGCCGAACTGTTGGACTATGAAGATACAAGATTGAAGACTTCATCCCGTGTCCAGGAGGGACTCTCCTTTGCGTGGAAGGCAAGCTTGGCTATTCGGATATGTAGATTTCCTTCTCTGTAACCGCCTCTGTGTAACACTAGACCCCTCCGGTGTCTCTATAAACCGGAGGGTTTAGTCCGTAGGACAAGATTAATCATAATCATAGGCTAGCTTCTAGGGTTTAGCCTCTACAATCTCGTGGTAGATCAACTCTTGTAGTACTCATATCATCAAGATCAATCAAGCAGGAAGTAAGGCATTACCTCCATAGAGAGGGCCCGAACCTGGGTAAACATTGTGTCCCCCACCTCCTGTTACCATTAGCCTTAGATGCACAGTTCGGGACCCCTTACCCGAGATCCACCGGTTTTGACACCGACAGCAGCCCCTGGTGTTCGGAAGACCGCACTAGGGGCTCTATAAGCACCTGATCGGAAGAAAAAGCCGATCCATCGCACGCTGCATTAGTTATCGCATAATGCGGAAGAAATCCTTAAATATTTTGTAACCTCTCGAACATCTGATCAGCTCTGGCCGTATCATGACAGTCAGTTTTCGGCTTTCTCTACTGAGGCGCTCGTCCAGAAGAACCGGGACGCAATCACAGTAGTTCTCCCTTTACTACCCTAGCCGATATAGCAGAACGTAGGGAAGCAAGCACAGGAGCCGGGCAACCCAACTATTGACCCAAGACATGATTCGGAGCCGATGCATATAATGCTATAAGTTCGGGGTGCCGAACGACCGTGAAGGTATTCGGACTTTATTGCCGTATTATGGGTACAACGAGGCCCCTGGCATATTAAGGCATATCGTAGTGTATGGATGCCATTTGACAAAGAATATCAATAAGAAAGAACAGCAACTAAGCGTCATATAAAGCCACATGTTGTAATCGAATAATACGTCAATGCGTACGGGTACAAGTAGTGTGATAAAAGAAATATGACTTCAGAACCTACTGACACCAGGGGAGGGAGGCTGTGTGCGGATCCGGGTAATAATCAGATGGTCATAAAGGGGAATATCTAAGGATTCACTTACGCATTTGAGCTGTTTCCCTCCTTGGTATGTTTGTCCCCTCATGGGTCTGGTCGCCATGTCGCCAGTGATGGCCTACACAAAAGTGGACCTGCATAGAAAATGCAAAAACGTTTGTGTGCCACGGAGCGATTAAGATGCATTGTGTGGCCTAACCTGGCTTTGCCTCCGCCTGCTGTCGGAGTGGTTAATTGGGATCTTGACGAGCTAGGCTATCCTGCCGTAGAGTAGTCCGGACCCTTTTGACGGTGTCCGGGAACCTGACTGTCAAATGAAGGTTCGATTGAAAAATGCCGGTCTGCACTTCTACTGTTAAGGCGGCGGTGTGCTCTTTAGTACGGAGAGGGCTTTTGGCTTTTGCCATTAACTGTTATGACGCCACATGGACCGGGCATCTTGAGCTTAACATAAGCGTAATGTGGCACCGCGTTGAATTGAGCGAACGCGGTTCGTCCGAGCAGTGCATGATAGATGCTGCGAAAGGGGACGATATCAAAGATTAACTCTTCATTACGGTAATTATCCGGGGGTCCGAAGACTACCTCCAGAGTGACGGAGCTATATAGCGGGCCTCCAGGCCTGGTATAACACCTTTAAAGGTGGTTTTAGTGGGTTTGATCTTTGAAGGATCGATACCTATCTTGCACACTGTATCCTGATAAAGCAGATTCAGACTACTTCCTCTGTCCATAAGAACTCGTGTGAGGTGGAATCCGTCAATTATCGGGTCAAGGACTAGTGCTACTGAGTCGCCCTGACGGATATTGGCCGGACAATCCTTGCGATCAAAGGTGATCGGGCCAGACGACCATAGGTTATATTTTGGAGCGACTGGCTCCGTTGCGTAGACATCCCTAAGTGTGCGCCTCCACTCCTGCTTGGGAATATGGGTGGCGTTTATCATATTCACCATTTTAATTTGCGGGGGAAACTTCTTTTGCCCTCCTGTGTTCGGTGGCCGGGGCTCCTCGTCGTTGTCATCGCTTTGCGACCCCTTCTCCTTGTTTTCGGCACCTGACTTGCCGGCTTGTTTGAAGACCCAACATTCTCTGTTGGTATGATTGGCTGGTGTTCCTGGGGTGCCGTGAATTTGGCATCGACGGTCGAGTATACGGTCCAAACTAGGCGTGACCGGACTGTTTCTTTTGAATTGATTCTTCCTTTGACCAGTATTTGAGCCGTTGAATCAAGCATTGACGGTCGTGTCTTCGGTGTTGTCGCCATTAATTCACCGCTTGTGTTTGCTGCATCGGGGCTTGCCGTTATTATCTCTTGGTTCAGAAGTCCCAGGCTTGCTTGAGGCGATGTTGCTACGAGCTAGTCAGCTGTCCTCGCCCGCACAGAAGCGGGTCATGAGTGTCGTGAGGGATGCCATGGATTTCAGCCTCTCTTGGCCAAGTTGTCAGGCAAGCCTCTCATCACGGATGTTATGCTTAAAGGCCACTAGGGCTTCGGCATCCGGTGAGTCAACGATTTGGTTCTTTTTAGTTAAGAACCGAGTCCAGAATTTCCTGGCTGACTCTCCGGGCTGTTGGGTTATGTGACTTAAGTCATCAGCGTCCGGTGGTCGGACATAAGTGCCCTGGAAGTTGTCGAAGAATGCGTCTTCTAGGTTCTCCCAACTGCCAATGGAGTTTGCCGATAGACTATTCAGCCAATGCCGAGCTGGTCCCTTGAGCTTTAGAGGGAGGTACTTGATGGCATGCAGATCATCACCGCGGGCCATGTGAATGTGGAGAAGGAAATCTTCAATCCATACCACGGGGTCTGTTGTCCCATCATATGGTTCGATGTTTATGGGTTTAAACCCTTCTGGGAATTCATGCTCCATTACTTCGTCAGTGAAGCATAGGGGGTGCACGGTGCATCTATGCCGAGCTACATCGCGACGCAGCTCGGATGAATCTGGTCTGCTGTGTTTGGCCCGGTAGGATTTGTATTTGGTATATCCAGCGTGGTGGTCATCATCACGCGTTGGGGCGCGCCCCCGCGATCCGTAGATCAATCTTGACTGTCCTGCTTTGTTTTTCAATTCGTCTCGCAGGTCATGCGTGTAGCCTCGGGCCTTTGTGTTTTTCTTTGTTTGGCGATGGGGTGCGGGCTGGTGTTCGGGCTGGTATGCCGCTTTGTCTCGGCCATGAGGTGGTCGGTCAGCCGCATCTTGCGCTGGTAGTGTAGGCTCTTGTGCCTCATCCTTGAATTGAGGTAACAACATGCGCCTCGGGTAGCTTTTGGTTGGGCGGTCGAGTCCGTATTCCTCGGCCGCTAGGACCTCAGTCCATCTGTCAGTTAGTAGATCTTGATCAGCTTGAATCTGCTACTGTTTTTTCTTCAGGCTCTTTGCAGTGGCTATAAGCCGACGCTTGAAGCGCTCCTGCTCGACGGGATCCTCAGGCACAGTAAATTCCTCGTCGCCGAGGCTCACCTCATCTTCGGAGAGGGGCATGTAATTGTCATCCTCCGAGTCTTCATCCATTGCCTGTTCATCAGGGCGAGCTTGCCCATCCTCCCGTCCGGCTTGCTCGAAGCTTGGCTGGGCGGGATTGTTTTCGTCTTCGGCATCATCCGGAGTGCTATTGTCTCTTGTGTTGGTATCACTATTTTTGCTATGGCGGGATTTAGAGCGGCGCTGCTGACGTCGGCACTTGGGTTGCTTCTCAAGAGGATCATCCTCCATTGCATCCTTTTGATCTTTGCCATTGTTTTCTTTGGGTGTGTCCACCATATATATGTCGTATGATGAGGTGGCTGTCCAGCGCCCTGTGGGCGGTGGTTCCTGTTCTTCTCCAGCATCGTCATCCATTCCATCGATGTCTTCGTAGTCGAAATCAAGCATGTTGGTTAAGTCGTCGACAGTGGCTATTAAGTGGGTGGTGGGTGGGTAGCGAATTCCTTCGTCACCTGCTTCCCACTCAAACCGGACATAGTTCAGCCAAGAGTCTCCTGACAGGGAGAGAGATTTTAATGAGTTTAGCACATCACCCAAGGGCGAGTGCTGAAAGATATCCGCGGAGCTAAACTCCATGACTGGTGCCCAGTTAGATCCGATGGGCACGGATGTACGTGGTCCGGAGCCTATGGCCAGAGACGAGTCCGAGAGTCCAATGACACAGGCCTCCTTAGAAGTGAAATCTGTGTTCGACTATATCGCTGCTGAGTGTGCAGCCTCCGTGGCGGGGTCCATCATCCCGTCCTCGGATGGCGTGATCTGCACTGGATTTAAAGCTAGGGAAGCTACCGGTGCGATCTCCTGAACACCGTCCGATGACAGATCTAGGTCATGCTCGTCGTGACTGTAGGGTGCACCTGTCGTGGGCCTGACTTCGTCGAAGATCAAGTCTCCGTGGATGTCGGTAATGTAATTTAGGCTTCCAAACCTGACCTAATGTCTAGAGGCGTAGCTATCGATCTGCTCCAGATGGCCAAGCGAGTTGGCCCGCAGTGCGAAGCCGCCAAATACGAAGATCTGTTCGGGGAGGAAAACCTCACCCTGGACCGCATCGTTGTAGAAGATCGAAGGGGCCATCAAGACTTATGCTGACGACACAGTGGAACTCTCAATGAAAGCACCAATATCGGTGTCAAAACCGGCGGATCTCGAGTAGGGGGTCCCGAACTGTGCGTCTAATGCTAATGGTAAAAGGAGGCGAGGGACTCGATGTTTACCCAGGTTCGGGCCCTCTCTATGGAGGTAATACCCTACTTCCTGCTTGATTGATCTTGATGATATGAGTATTACAAGAGTTGATCTACCACGAGATCGTAGAGGCTAACCCTAGAAGCTAGCCTATGATTATGATTGTTTTTGTCCTACGGACAAAACCCTCCGGTTTATATAGACACTGGAGGGGGCTAGGGTTACACAGAGTCAGTTACAGAGAAGGGAATCTACATATCCGAATTGCCAAGATTGCCTTCCACGCAAAGGAGAGTCCCACCCAGACAAGGGACAAAGTCTTCAATCTTGTATCTTCATAGTCCAACAGTCCGGCATAAGCATATAGTCTGGCTGTCCGAGGACCCCCTAATCCAGAACTCCCTCAGCCGCCCCTTGGCGTGTAGCCATTGGCTGTGCCGCCACCGCGCCGCCGCCCGTGGCCACTACCCGTGCGCCACGCCGCGGCCCTGTCCCCCCC
>NC_057795.1:309432746-309448862 GCF_018294505.1 Triticum aestivum | reverse complement strand
CGCAGCCGCGGCCCGCCAGGCCCGGGAGCAGCCTGCCGGAGCCCATCCAGCCGCGCCGCTCGCGGCGAGTGCCCTGTAGTCCCGAGGCTACTCGCCTTCGCCCGTTGGCGCATGCTACCTCTTGAGCTTGCGTTGGTTTTCCTTGAAGAGGAAAGGGTGATGCAGCAATAGTAGCGTAAGTATTTCCCTCAGTTTTTGAGAACCAAGGTATCAATCCAGTAGGAGGCTCCTCAAAAGTCCCACGTACCTACACAAACAAACAAGAACTCGCAACCAACGCAATAAAGGGGTTGTCAATCCCTTCACAGACACTTGCGAAAGTGAGATCTGATAGAGATAATATGATAAGATAAATATATTTTTGGTATTTTATGATATAGATAGGAAAAGTAAAGATGCAAAAAAAGTAGATTGAAAGCTTATATGATAAGAGATAGACCCAGGGGCCATAGGTTTCACTAGTGGCTTCTCTCAAGATAGCATAAATATTACGGTGGGTGAACAAATTATTGTCGAGCAATTGATAGAAAAGCGAATAATTATGAGATTATCTAGGCATGATCATGTATATAGGCATCACGTCCATGACAAGTAGACCGACTCTTGCCTGCATCTACTACTATTACTCCACACATCGACCGCTATCCAGCATGCATCTAGAGTATTAAGTTCATAAAGAACAGAGTAACGCATTAAGGAAGATGACATGATGTAGAGGGATAACCTCATGCAATATGATATAAACCTCATCTTTTTATCCTCGATGGCAACAATACAATACGTGCCTTGCTGCCCCTACTGTCACTGGGAAAGGACACCGCAAGATTGAACCCAAAGCTAAGCACTTCTCCCATTGCAAGAAAGATTAATCTAGTAGGCCAAACCAAACTGATAATTCGAAGAGACTTGCAAAGATAACTTAATCACACATAAAAGAATTCAGAGGAGATTCAAATATTTCTCATAGATAAACTTGATCATAAACCCACAATTCATCGGATCTCGACAAACACACCGCAAAAAGAGTTAAATCGAATAGATCTCCAAGAAGATCGAGGAGAACATGGTATTGAGATCCAAAGAGAGAGAAGAAGCCATCTAGCTAATAACTATGGACCCGAAGGTCTGTGGTAAACTACTCACAACTCATCAGAGAGGCCTTGGAGATGATGTAGAGGCCCTCCATGATCGATTCCCCCCTCCCCCCAGCGGAGCGCCGGCGAAGGCTCCAAGATGGGATCTCGCGGATACAGAAGGTTACGGCGGTGGAAATAGTTATTCGTTGGCTCGCCTGATGTTTTCGGGGTACATGGGTATATATAGGAGGAATAAGTAGGTCGGTGGACTCCCGAGGGGTCCACGAGATAGGGGGGCGCGCCCTCCACCCTCATGGTCGCCTTGATTGTTGCGTGACTTCCACTCCAAGTCCTCTGGATCACGTTTGTTCCAAAAATCATTCTCCCGAAGGTTTCTTTCTGTTTGGACTCCGTTTGATATTCCTTTTCTTCGAAACACTGAAATAGGCAAAAAAAACAGCAATTTGGGATGGGCCTCCGGTTAGTAGGTTAGTCCCAAAAATGATATAAATGTGTAAAGTAAAGCCCATAAACATCCAAAACGGGTAATATAATAGCATGGAACAATAAAAAATTATAGTTACGTTGGAGACGTATCAAGCATCCCCAAGCTTAATTCCTGCTCGTCCTCGAGTAGGTAAATGATAAAAACAGAATTTTTGATGTGGAATGCTACCTAGCATAATTCTCAATGTAATTTTCTTTATTGTGGCATGAATGTTCAGATCCAAATGATTCAAAATAAAAGTTCATATTGACATAAGAAATAGTAATACTTCAAGCATACTAATCAAAGTAATCATGTCTTCTCAAAATAACATGGCTAAAGAAAGTTCATCCCTACAAAATTATATAGTTAGGCTATGCTTCATTTTTGTCACACAAAAATGCTCCCATCTTATACACCCCCGATGACAAGCCAAGAAATTATTTCGTACTTAAATAATCTCAAACTTTTTCAACTTTCACACAATACATGAGCGTGAGCCATGGATATAGCGCTATGGGTGGAATAGAGTATGATGATGGGGATTGTGTGGAGAAGACAAAAAAGGAGAAATGTCACATTGACGAGGATAATCAATGGGCTATGGAGATGCCCATCAATTGATGTCAACATGAGGAGTAGGGATTGCCATGCAACGGATGCACTAGAGCTATAAATGTATGAAACTCACCAAAAGAAACTAGTGGGTGTGCATCCAACTTGCTTGCTCACGAAGACCTAGGGCATTTTGAGGAAGCCCATCGTAGGAATATACAAGCCAAGTTCTATCATGAAAAATTCCCACTAGTATATGAAAGTGACAACATATGAGACTCTCTATATGAAGAACATGGTGCTACTTTGAAGCACAAGTGTGGAAAAGAGATAGTAACATTGCCCCCCTTTTTTCTTTTTTTTGGGCCTTTCTTTTTTTTGGCCTTTCTTTTTTTTCTTCAGCCTTTCTTTTTTTGGCCTTTCCTTTTTTTATTTGGGGACAATGCTCTAATAATGATGACCATCACACTTTTATTTATTTACAACTCATGAATTACAACCCAAAACTAGAACAAGATATGACTCTATATGAATGCCTCCGGCGGTGTACCGGGATGGGTAATGAATCAAGAGTGACATGTATGAAAAATTTATGCATGGTGGCTTTGCCACAAATACGATGTCAATTACATGATCATGCAAGGCAATATGACAATGATAATGTGTGTCATGATGATAAACGGAACGGTGGAAAGTTGCATGGCAATATATCTCGGAATGGCTATGGAGATGCCATAATAGGTAGGTATGGTGGCTGTCTTGAGGAAGATATAAGGAGGTTTATGTGTGATAGAGCGTATCGTATCACAGGGTTTGGATGCACCGACAAAGTTTGCACCAACTCTCAAGGTGAGAAAGGGCAATGCACGGTACCGAAGAGGCTAGCAATGATGGAAGGGTGAGAGTGCGTATAATCCATGGATTCAACATTAGTCAAAAAAAACTCATATACTTATTGCAAAAATCTACAAGTCATCAAAAACCAAGCACTACGCGCATGCTCATAGGGGGATAGATTGGTAGGAAAAGACCATCGCTCGTCCCCGACCGCCACTCATAAGGATGCACAATCTAAGAACATCTCATGTTTCAAATTTGTTACACAACTTTAACCATACGTGCATGCTACGGGACTTGCTAACTTCAACACAAGCATTCTTTAAATTCATAATCACCCAACTAGCATGACTCTAATATCACTACCTCCATATCTCAAAACAATTATCAAGTATCAAATTGATCATAGCATCCAATTCACTTCCTATGATAGTTTTTATTATACCCAACTTGGATGCTCATCATTCTAGGACTAAATTTATAACCATAGCAAATACCATGCTATTCTAAGAGACTCTCAAAATAATTTAAGTGAAGCATGAGAGACTATCAAGTTCTACAAAATTAAACCACCGCCATGCTCTAAAAGATATAAGTGAAGCACGAGAGCAAAAACTATATAGCTCAAAAGATATAAGTGAAGCACATAGAGTATTCTAATAAACTCCAAACAAGTGGGTTTCTCCCAAAAGGTGTGTACAGCAAGTATGATTGTGGTAAACTAAAAACCAAAGACTAATATCATACAAGACGCTCCAAGCAAAACACATATCATGTGGCGAATAAAAATATAGCTCCAAGTAAAGTTACCGATAAACGAAGACGAAAGAGGGGATGCCATCCAGCGGCATCCACAAGCTTATGCTTTTGGCTATTATTGAATATCTTGGGGTGCCATGGGCATCCCCAAGCTTAGGATCTTGCCACTCCTTATTCCATAGTCCATCAAATCTTTACCCAAAACTTGAAAACTTCACAACACAAAACTCAACAGGAAATCTCATAAGCTCCGTTTGTGAAAGAAAGCAAAACCACCACATAAGGTACTATAATGAACTCATTCTTTATTTATATTGGTGTTAAACCTACTGTATTCCAAGTTCTCTATGGTTCTTACCCTTACATACTAGCCATAGATGCATCAAAATAAGCAAACAACACACGAAAGGCAGAATCTGTCAAAAACAGAACAGTCTGTAGCAATATGTAACTGTCGAATACTTCTGGAACTCTAAAAATCCTACCAAAATAGGAAGTCCTGGGAAATTTGTCTGTTGATCTACAGCAGAAAGAATCAACACAAAAGAACGTTTCTGTGAATTACTAAAATTATTTTCGTGCGCGCAAAGTTTCTGTTTTTCAGCAGAATCAAATTAACTATCACCATAGGTTATCCTATAGGTTCTACTTGGCACAAACACTAATTAAAACATAAAAACACATCTAAACAGAAATTAGATGCAAAATTTATTACTAAACAAAAGCAAAAACAAAAAACAAAGATAAAATTGGGTTGCCTCCCAACTAGCGCTATCGTTTAACGCCCCTAGCTAGGCATAAAAGCGAGGATAGATCTAACTAGTGCCATCTTTGGCACTCGATTCATAAGTAGCTCGCATGATAGATTCATAAGGTAATTTGACTTTCTTTCTTGGAAAGTGATCCATGCCTTTCCTTAATGGAAATTGGAATCTAATATTCCCTTCCTTCATATCAATAATCGCACCAATCGTTCTAAGGAAAGGTCTACCAAGAATAATAGGACATGAAAGATTGCAATCTATATCAAGAACGATAAAATCTATGGGCACCAAATTTCTATTTGCAACAATGAGAACATCATTGATCCTTCCCATTGGCTTTTTAATGGTGGAATTTGCAAGGTGCAAATTTAAAGAGCAATCATCAAGATCATGGAAACCTAGAATATCACATAAAGTTTTCGGAATCGTGGAAACACTAGCACCCAAATCACATAAAGCATAACACTCATGATTTTTAGTTTTAATCCTTGTAGTAGGTTCCCACTCATCATTAAGTTTTCTAGGTATATAAACTTCCAAATTAAGTTTTTCATCTTAAGATTGCATCAAGGCATCAACAATATGTTTGGTAAAAGCTTTATTTTGACTATAAGCATGAGGAGAATTCACAACGGATTGCAACAAGGAAATACAACTTTATAAAGAACAATTATCATAATTAAATTCCTTGAAATCCAAGATAGTGGGTTCAATGCTATTTAAAGTCTTGACCTCTCCAATCCCACTTTTACCAAATTTAGTATCAAGATCTAAAAACTCCGAATCATTGGGACGCCTTTTAACTTAAGTTGACTCATCTCCAGTCCCATCATTATTAAGATTCATATTGCAAAACAAAGATCTAATAGGGGACACATCAATAACTTTAAGATCTTCATCATTATTTTCATGGAAACTAGAAGAACACGCTTTTACAAAGCAATCTTTCTTAGCACGCAATCTAGCGGTTCTTTCCTTGCACTCATCAATGGAAATTCTCATTGCTTTGAGAGACTCATTGATATCATGCTTAGGAGTAGATCTAAGTTTCAAAGAAGCAACATCAAGCGAAAGTCTATCAACGTTCCTAGCCAAATCATCAACTTTAAGCAATTTTTTTTCAAGCATGGCATTGAAATTCTTTTGAGAGATCATAAATTCTTTCACACTATTCTCAAAATCAGAGGGCATCTTATTATAATTACCATAATAATTGTTGTAGGAATTTCCATAATTGTTAGAGGAATTACTAGGGAACGGTCTAGGATTAAAGTTTCCTCTATAAGCATTGTTACCAAAATTATTCCTACCAACAAAATTAACATCCATAGATTCATTATTATTCTCAATCAAAGTAGACAAAGGCATATCATTGGGATCAATAGAAGCACTCTTAGTAGAAAACAATTTCGTAAGTTCATCCATCTTTCCACTCAAAACATTAATTTCTTCAATAGCATGCATTTTTTTACTAGTAGATCTTTCGGTGTGCCATTGAGAATAATTAGCCATAATATTATCAAGGAGTTTGGTAGCTTCTCCTAAGTTGATTTCCATAAACGTGCCTCCCACGGCCGAATCTAAAAGATTTCTAGAAGCAAAATTCAATCCGGCATAAATTTTTTGTATGATCATCCATAAATTCAAACCATGAGTAGGGCAATTGCGAATCATCAATTTCATTCTTTCCAAAGATTGGGCAACATGCTGATGATCAAGTTGTTTAAAATTCATAATATCGTTCCTAAGAGTGATGATCTTAGTGGGAGGAAAATACTTAGAGATAAAAGCATCTTTGCACTTGTTCCATGAATCAATACTACTCTTAGGCAAAGACAAAAACCAAACTTTAGCACGATCTCTAAGTGAAAACAGAAATAACTTCAATTTAACAATATCATTCTCCGTATCTTTCTTCTTTTGCATCTCACACAAATCAACAAAGTTGGTTTGATGGGTAGCGGCATCTTCACTAGGAAGGCCGGAGAATTGATCTTTCATAACAAGATTCAGCAAAGCAGTATTGATTTCACAAGACTCAACATCAGTAAGAGGAGCAATCGGAGTACTAAGGAAATCATTATTATTGGTATTGGATAAGTCACACAACTTGGTATTATCTTGTGCCATCGCGACAAGCAATCCAACACACAAGCAAACAAAAAGGCAAGCGAAAGAGAGAGGAGATTGGGAAAGCGAGGGCGAATAAAACGACAAGGGTGAAGTGGGGGAGAGGAAACCGAGAGGCAAATGGCAAATAATGTAAATGCGAGGGAGATGAGTTTGTGATGGGTACTTGGTATGTCTTGACTAGAGCGAAGACCTCCCCGGCAATGGCGCCAGAAATCCTTCTTGCTACATCTTGAGCTTGCGTTGGTTTTCCTTGAAGAGGAAAGGGTGATGCAGCAATAGTAGCGTAAGTATTTCCCTCAGTTTTTGAGAACCAAGGTATCAATCCAGTAGGAGGCTCCTCAAAAGTCCCACGCACCTACACAAACAAACAAGAACTCGCAACCAACGCAATAGAGGGGTTGTCAATCCCTTCACGGCCACTTGCGAAAGTGAGATCTGATAGAGATAATATGATAAGATAAAGATATTTTTGGTATTTTATGATATAGATAGAAAATGTAAAGATGCAAATAAAAGTAGATTGAAAGCTTATATAATAAGAGATAGACCCGGGGGCCATAGGTTTTACTAGTGGCTTCTCTCAAGATAGCATAAATATTACGCTGGGTGAACAAATTACTGTCGAGCAATTGATAGAAATGCGAATAATTATGAGATTATCTAGGCATGATCATGTATATAGGCATCACGTCCATGACAGGTAGACCGACTCCTGCCTGCATCTACTACTATTACTCCACACATCGACCGCTATCCAGCATGCATCTAGAGTATTAAGTTCATAAAGAACAGAGTAACGCATTAAGGAAGATGACATGATGTAGAGGGATAACCTCATGCAATATGATATAAACCTCATCTTTTTATCCTCGATGGCAACAATACAATACGTGCCTTGCTGCCCCTGCTGTCACTTGGAAAGGACACTGCAAGATTGAACCCAAAGCTAAGTGCAAGAAAGATCAATCTTGTAGGCCAAACCAAACTGATAATTCGAAGAGACTTGCAAAGATAACTTAATCACACATAAAAGAATTCAGAGGAGATTCAAATATTTCTCATAGATAAACTTGATCATAAACCCACAATTCATCGGATCTCGACAAACACACCGCAAAAAGAGTTACATCGAATAGACCTCCAAGAAGATCGAGGAGAACATGGTATTGAGATCCAAAGAGAGAGAAGAAGCCATCTAGCTAATAACTGTGGACCCGAAGGTCTGTGGTAAACTACTCACAACTCATCGGAGAGGCCTTGGAGATGATGTAGAGGCCCTCCGTGATCGATTCCCCCTCCGGCGGAGCGCTGACGAAGGCTCCAAGATGGGATCTCACGGATACAGAAGGATACAGCGGTGGAAATAGTTTTTCATTGGCTCCCCTGATGTTTTCGGGGTACATGGGTATATATAGGAGGAAGAAGTAGGTCGGTGGACTCCCGAGGGGCCCACGAGATAGGGGACGCGCCCTCCACCCTCGTGGCCACCTCGATTGTTGCGTGACTTCCACTCCAAGTCCTCTGGATCACGTTTGTTCAAAAAATCACGCTCCCGAAGGTTTCATTCCGTTTGGACTCCGTTTGATATTCCTTTTCTTCGAAACACTGAAATAGGCAAAAAAACAACAATTCAGGCTAGGCCTCCGGTTAGTAGGTTAGTCCCAAAAATGATATAAATGTATAAAGTAAAGCCCACAAACATCCAAAACGGGTAATATAATAGCATGGAACAATTAAAAATTATAGATTCGTTGGAGACGTATCAGCGCACGTCGTCGACCCCGCCTCCATGCCGGACGCCGCTTCCCCGCCGCCCCTCATCGCCGACCGCCTGCCTCCAGCGCCGCTGAGCCTCCCGCTGCCCCTCGCGCCTCCACTCGCCTGCACTACCGTCGCCCTGCGGTCCCAGGGTCACCGCCGCCGCCATGGAGCTGCGCCTCCCCGAGCTTCGTCCACCGCCGGGAATGGGTTCCCCGGGGCCAGATCCGCCCGGATCCGGCCGGAACCATCGCCCCCTATGCCTCCTTCAGCCTCGCCGGCCCTACCGGACCCCATCGCCGCCTCCATGACCGTGCTCGGGAGCGAGCAGAGGAGCTGCTCCTCCTGTGCGCCTCGTGGGCCCCGCAGCCTCCCAAGGCCCAGCCCAGCTCCAGCCGCCACACCGGCCTGCCTCGCCTACTGGGCCTCGGCCCGCTATGGTGAGCGCCAACCTGACCTATCTTGCGCCCTAAGCATCTTTTAGTCAAATCGCGCTCGATCTGTTTTTTTCGGAAAAATGGCCAAGTCTGGGAAAAATCAGCATCACGTGTGCATAGTCATCATGCCATAACTTTGTGTGTACTGCTCTGTTTCGCGTGCTTGATATGTCCAAATGTTTATCTCTGGATACTCTAGATGATGGAGTAATTTTAATGCATGTTACCATTCGTATTGATGCCTTAATCTTCTTTACAGAACTGCTAAGTGATATAAACTATTGAGATCTGCTGCTTGTTAACATCATGTATGCATCTTGTCAGTGTTGTTAACATCATGTATGAAAATTTTGAGCTCAGAGTGATATACATGTTGGTTTGCTTTGCATTCATGCTAGTGTGCATCTAGAAATGTTTACCTCTGTTGCAAAAGTGCTTACTGATGTTAACTGCTAAAAACTGCGGTAACTTGCCTATTTGTCATTTTTATATCTTTTTGTGTGATTTTCTTTTGAGAATCACGACCACATGTTTTAGGAGCATAATTATGCAATATTTTCTATGGTGCAATCCATGTATTTTGATACTCCCTGTGGTGAGTGCATCAAGTTTGTGAAGTGGGCTACTTGTTAATGTTCTGTCAAGTCTGAATCTGTTATATCATGTTGCAATGTTTGCTTGATGGTACCATCAAATACATGCATAATATGGAGATGCTTAGTTGACAAGTTTTGATGTCAATGTTATGATCTATCATGCCGTGCCTTTTGATGCCTTATATATGTACTGTAACATATGTTTTCATTGCCATGAACATGCCTAAATGATGTTCCAGTTTTCTGTTAACTTCATGATGCCATGTTGTGAGCTTGATATTTATTGATATATGCCTCTTTTGGAGGTGCTCTAATTACATGAATTGAAGTATGCTACAATTACTTTGCCCACATGCCATGTTTGGTAATTTCAGACTTCATATGACCACTGTTCCATGCTTGTAAACATGCTATGATAATGTTGTTGTTTTACACTTGTTGAAACTGTTATAACATTCAAACTTGTCTTGATGATTCCCACTAGTCCATGAGCCGTGTGCATATGATGCCTTGATGTTATTTGCTCTTTGTTATGTGTAATTTGATGCCATGCACTTACTTGCTATGTATAGTTCCTGTAGAATGTTGTTTTGATGATTGCAAAGTGCCCACTTGCTATTTTTTGGCAGATTGTTATAACTTGTTTGGAGTGTATGTGTTGCACCGTTGCTCCGTTTGGATCATGTCCTATATGAAACTTGCTTAGAATTGCATGCAGTTTCATATTATCTTGTTGTATCCTTGTTTTGATGAGTTTGCTTGATGTTTGAATGCATTTTGCATCAATGCAATGTTTAACTTGTTTTGCTCATATCTTCTAGGCCGTAGCTCCGAATTAAATGAACTTTATATGTAACTCGACTAGAATTTCGTGTAAATCATCATGGTGCATCTTAACTTGCTGTTTAACAATTTGAACATAATGTGTTATTCAGATCTGGACCAATTTCGAAATTTGCATATGAGGACTTTCCGGATTTGTTATATGTTGTTTCCGGCCTCATTTAAACTTGCTTTGATGTGATATTCTTGTATGCATCATCCCTTGCCATGAATAGCCTCATATAGACTTTTCATTCATCATTCTTGGTTGTGCATCCCGTTATGTTTATGTGTTGTGTGTTTACCATGTTGTTTGCTTCTTTTCGGTTGTGCTTCTCCTCGATAGTTCCTGTTTCGTTGCGATTGTGAGGATTCGTTCGACTACGTGGGATCGTCTTCTTCACGGACTCGTTCTTATTCTTAGAGGGATTTCAGGCAAGATGACCGTTATCCTAGATCTCACTACTATCATTGCTATGCTAGTTGTCTCGATGCTATCGCTATGTCGCGCTTCCTACCACTTGTTTATCAAGCCTCCCTATATGCCATGAAACAACCTGTAACCTTTTTCCACCATCCCAGCAAACCATTGTCTGGCCATGTTACCTCTTTGCTCAGCCCTCTTATAATGTTGCTAGTTGTAGGTGTAGTTGCAGGTTGTTCCATGTTGGGACATGGATATCATGGATATCTTGGGATATCACAATATCTCTTATTTTAATTAATGCACTATATACTTGGTAAAGGGTGGAAGGCTCGGCCTTATTCCTGGTGTTCTGTTGTGACGTCCCCGATTTAATCGTACACTAATCATGCACGCAAATGTGTACGATCAAGATCAGGGACTCACGGGAAGATATCACAACACAACTCTAAAACATAAGTAAGTCATACAAGCATCATAATACAAGCCAGGGGCCTCGGGGGCTCGAATACAAGTGCTCGATCATAGACGAGTCAGCGGAAGCAACAATATCTGAGTACAGACATAAGTTAAACAAGTTTGCCTTAAGAAGGCTAGCACAAACTGGGATACAGATCGAAAGAGGCGCAGGCCTCCTGCCTGGGATCCTCCTAAACTACTCCTAGTCGTCGTCAGCGGGCTGCACGTAGTAGTAGGCACCTTCGGTGTAGTAGGAGTCGTCGTCGACGGTGGCGTCTGGCTCCTGGACTCCAGCATCTGGTTGCGACAACCAGAAAGAAAGGAAAGGGGGAAAGGGGGGAGAAAGCAACCGTGAGTACTCATCCAAAGTACTCGCAAGCAAGGAACTACACTACATATGCATGGGTATATGTGTAAGGAGGCCATATCAGTGGACTGAACTGCGGAATGCCAGAATAAGAGGGGGATAGCTAGTCCTATCGAAGACTATGCTTCTGGCAGCCTCCGTCTTGCAGCATGTAGAAGAGAGTAGATTGAAGTCCTCCAAGTAGCATCGCATAGCATAATCCTACTCGGCGATCCTCTCCTCGTTGCCCTGTGGAAAAGCGATCACCGGGTTGTCTGTGGAACTTGTCTGGGTGTGTTTTATTAAGTATCCGGTTCTAGTTGTCATAAGGTCAAGGTACAACTTCGGGTCGTCCTTTTACCGAGGGACACGGCTATTCGAATAGATTAACTTCCCTGCAGGGGTGCACCACATAACCCAACACGCTCGATCCCATTTGGCCGGACACACTTTCCTGGGTCATGCCCGACCTCGGAAGATCAACACGTCGCAGCCCCACCTAGGCACAACAGAGAGGTCAGCACGCCGGTCTAACTCCTATGGCGCAGGGGTCTGGGCCCATCGCCCTTTGCACACCTGCACGTTGCGAACGCGGCCGGAAGCAGAACTAGCCCCCTTAATACAAGTGCAGGCTTACGTTCCAATTCGGCGTGCGCCACTCAGTCGCTGACGTCAAGAAGGCTTCGGCTGATACCACGACGTCGAGTGCCCATATCTTTCCCGCGTAGTTGGTTAGTGCGTATAGGCCAGTGGCCAGACTCAGATCAAATACCAAGATCTCGTTAAGCGTGTTATTATGAAGCAACCGCGAACACCGACTAGGGCCAGGCCCACCTCTCGCCTAGGTGGTCTCAACCTGCCCTGTCGCTCCGCCACAAAGATCCACACAGAGGGTCGTCGGGACAAAGGTCCTTTCAGCCCCCAATCCGTGAATCACTCGCGGGTACTCTTCGAGCGGACCCGACTTTAGTCACCATCTGTAGTATGTATATATGTATAGTATATACCCGTGATCACCTCCCGAGTGATCACGACCCAATAGTATAGCAAGGCAGACTGACAAGAATGTAGGGCCAATGGTGATAAACTAGCATCCTATACTAAGCATTTAGGATTGCGGGTAAGGTATCAATGACTGCAGCAACAATGACAGGCTATGCAACAGAATAGGAGTAACCGAACAGTAACATGTTACACTACTCTAATGCAAGCAGTATAGAGAAGAATAGGCGATATCTGGTGATCAAGGGGGGGCTTGCCTGGTTGCTCTGGCAAGAAGGAGGGGTCGTCAATACCGTAGTCGAACTGGGGGTCGCCGACAGTCTCGGGGTCTATCGGAAAGAATTAACGGAGAGGGAACACAATAAATAACAGAGCAATGAAAGCATCACAAAGCGTAACAAGGCAATACGCGGTGTCCGGTGTGCCCTTGCGCGGTAGTAGGTGATACCGGCGAAAGGGGGAAACATCCGGGAAAGTATCCCCGGTGTTTCACGTTTTCGGTTAGATGAACCGGAGGTGAAATGTTGCAGGTTCACTATGCTAGGGATGCGTGGCGGACGAACGGGTTGCGTATCTGGATTCGTCTCGTCGTTCTGAGCAATTTTCATGTACAAAATATTTCCATCCGAGTCACGGATTATTTTATATGATTTTTCAAAGTTTTATCAATATTCTAGATTTTCTAAATTACCTTTAACTCGAATTGACCAAGTCAATTTGACTAGTCAAAAGGAGAGGTGTGACCCACACGTCATGGACTATTTACCTAAAAATTAAATAAACCTAACTTATTTAATTGGGGCCTACATGTCATCTACTATTAGACTAACTTAGCACTAATTAATACTACTAGCTAAACCTAGTACTAACAAGGGCCGGCCACAGCCCATCCGGCCACACGCACGGCACACACACAGCACGCAAGACACGGTGCTAGAGGTTAAAACTGTTTTCTGTTAACAAAAGATAGCATTTTGTGATTTTCTTAGTATTTAATACATGCATCAAATGGATTTGGTCCAGTGGGATAAAATAGAGTTTATCAAGTATACTACCTTCACATAATATTTTTGCTCCGGTTAACAGTCGTTTAGGCGCTGTTTAGGGGCTGTCTAGAGGGTTAGTTATTGTAGAAATTGAAAAGCTAGCTTGCGGCGACAGTAGCTAGCAGGAGTAGTACAGGCGGAGCAATGACAGTGGTGTGGCGCGGGCTATGCAGTGGCGGGGAGCGCGTTGGGGAGGCGCGGGCGCGCGCGTCGCCGCGGCCAGAGAGTGGCCTGAGGCGCGGCCGAGCGCGGCGGTAAAGGGAGGCAGCAGCAGCATCGGCAAGCAGCAGGCGACGCAGCGTAGCAGGGGAAGGAGCGCAGCGGCAGGCAGAGGAGTGTAGCAGCCGCGACAAGGTAGCACGCAGTAGCAGCGGCAGCTAGAAGGAGCAGGGGCGCGGGCCGGTTAGACGCGAGCGGCCGAGGGCGCGGCCTGGGACGTGCAGTGGCGCGGGGAAGCACGGTTACGGGCGCAGCGACCACGCGCGGTAGCTCGGCCGGACGCAGGGTACGACGCGGGCGGAGTGGCCAAGGGCGACAGGAGCAGAGTTTCAGACACGGTGACAGCGAGCGCGGCGTCGGCAATCCGGTGGCCATTTGGCTCGGGGGTTTGGTCCTACATGACGACCGCGACGCGCCGCGTCTGAAGGTGCAAGAAGCACGATAACCTACGGCCGGTGACGGCGGCGGCAGCGAAGCCGAGCGGAGGTCGGAGCATGGCTACGGTGGTTGTTCGCTACGGGGCACATGCGGTAGAAGGGGGATGGGGAAAACATGGTGGTGCTCACAGTGATGACGGGGGCAAGCTCGGGGAGGTGCAGGGGTGGTCGGAGAGGAGCTGACGGCGACGAATCCGGCGATGATGCGGCAGTGGCCGAAGGCGGAGAAGAACTCGACCCCGACGGTGCGGCGGAGTTGAGGTCGAGATGGTTCACGTAGAGGACGTAGACGACGGAGGCGGAGCTCCCGAGCAACTCTAGGGGGCGGGGGAACGACGGTGGCCACGGGATTTGACGACGGCGCACACCGGCTCCTCACAGGTGAGCTCCAGATCAAGGGGAAACGAGGCGAGGTGGAGGAGGGGGATAGTGGCTAGGGTTTGCCACTGGGTGGTCGGGGAGGACTTGTAGGCGACGGGGAGGAGCTGGATGGCCAGCACGTGGCTGATCCGGCCATGGACGCCGCGGGCGCGTCCAGCGCGTCTCCTGTGTGAACAGGAGGTAGGAGGAAACTGTTGGTTTTGATCTGACGGCTTAAACAGGCCAGTTAGATCTATTAGTTTAACAAAAAAAAAGGAAAGATAACGTTAATGAAAAGGCCCCACGCACCAACGTACGTGAGGTCTATCCCAACTAAGGCGCCCTGATCGGGGGCACCCAAACCAACAGATGGTTTAGGTCCCCTGTCGCCAGCGCTACATAAAAGGGAACGGGAGAGGGTTGGCAGCTTGCGCGATCACAATTCACGTACGGTTTCACTTCCCTCCCGATATTCTCTCACCCCATCCGATCAGGGGGAGCGCTGCGGCGACGGGAAGACCTACTCCAGCCGCCGCTGCCGTCACCGGGCAGTGCCGGTGGCGTCCTGAGGGTATCAGGACGTTCAGGAGGACTCCTACCTCGACTACATCACCCCTGCATCAAGTCTGCACCAAGCAGGCGATCATGTCCACTGCCGTGACACGTAATGATCCCCTAAACCCTACTCTGTTCATGTTTTAGGTGATCTAGATGCAATCTGTTCATACTAATGGCATCCCAGAGATGCATAATTATTCTAACAATGGTATCAGTCGCCAATCTTGATTGCAATAGATCCCTTTATTGTTGATCAGTAGATCACTACCATGTTTAGATCAATGTCAAGTTTAGGGTTCATGATCAAGATTGAAAGTTTTAGCCCCTGGTTAGCCCAAATATGCATGCTACTGTCTTGCTGCCCTTTGTACATCATCATGTTGTTTTCTAATTGCTACGGATTAAGTACTGCTATTTTTCGGTCAATCAATTTTTTAATTAATCTAAGTTAAGATCTAATGCTCACTTTCATGTTAAGTTGATTAAAATTGATCATGCTTAAGTATTGTTTCCATATGCATTAGCAAAATATTATGCAGAGGGATACACGCAAGTCTACAGTAGCAACCCCTCATGATGAAGAACCCTAGAATTAATCCCCAATTCGTAAGAACCCTAATTCTGCAATTATGACTGTTTTTCCCCAAATCAAGCACTGATGTACACGAATTGGAGAAAGAATGAGGAGAATCCTCACCTAATGCGCCGCGTAGTCGCCTCTTCCCTTCGGGGCCCGCACTGCGTCCACCGCAGCGCGAGGGCGGAGACGTCGTGACGCCGCCGTCCTCAGGACGACGCGCGGGAAGAACTCGGCCGTCGTCGTCGCTCTAATGGACGCGCCTCTGTGTGGCCGACGCCGCGCAGGTCGTCGTCGCCTTTCATGCCGCGGTGGCCGACGCCCATCCTCCTCCTTGATGCGCCATGTGCACGGACGCTGGGGCCACGCTTGACGGGGGAGCGCGCGGGATTCATCCTGCTGCACGCTCCTCCGGCTAGCACAGCCGCCGCGCCGCCATGGCCGGCGCGCCTCGAGCCGCCGTC
>NC_057795.1:309409780-309432596 GCF_018294505.1 Triticum aestivum | reverse complement strand
TGGATAGGGTTTGACCCAGCCGCAGGTTTTGCTCGGGCTTGGGGCGATCCGAGCCGTCGGCTCGATCCGACGACACAGAGCACCGCGCGGCTCCCTGCTGGGCTAGCGGGCGCTAATGGGCCGATTCCGGCTGTGGGCTGCGGCCCAGGTTATGTCAGTCCAGCGAAAACACACACAAAAAAAACAGAACATCTTCTGGGCTGGGCCGTTTTACGTGTAGCTGTGGGGTATTTCGGGCCAAAATCACTGTCGCGATTTTCTGTTTTTCCAGTGCGTTTAAGTTAATAAATATTATGATTTGCACTGCTTAAACCAGAAAACGCATAAAAATGTAATAAACACATTATTATTCTGGGTAAAATTGAACCAACGAGATATTTTATTCAGGATTTATTATGTGTTTTTGGATGATGAAGTTTTTTTAGACATCAAATAATGATAATGTTTTTTTTGTTGATGTTTAAATTAAGAATGAAATGACTCTAATTTTAATTCGGACCAACGTTGTTTTATTATTATGAGTCATCCCTTATGATATTTTAATTCCATGTTTTTTCTGCCCAACGGTGTTTTGACATGGAGTTGAAATTAAATACTTGGCATGTTTGTTTATTTACCAACGTAAATTTATAATCATGCAACTTTACTTATGAACTTTTATGATGATTTCAGCTTCCGCTCCATTCCGGTCCGACACGATCGAACCACTTACGGGGAGTAACTTCCCTCGTTGGAAGTCCCAAGTCGAATTATGTTTGGGTTGTAATGAATTTGACTATGCCTTGAGGGAAGAAAAACCTGTGGCACATGTGGCAGGTGTCACAGGGTATGCAGAACTCACAGAGTATGATGTTAAGATGGAAAAGTGGAGCAAGTCCAACCATATTGCGCTTCTCATCATGAAAGCGACAATATCGCCGGACATTTCTGAAGCACTCCCTAAGAAAGATACTGCTAAAGATTTCCTCACTGAAATGGAGGAGCAATTTAAAGGCTCCGACAAAGTGTATGCTCATGAGCTTTTTGCTAAACTTCTTCAGAAATACACTATTGACGGAAATGTTAGGCAGCACATATTGAGGGTGGTAAATGCTTTCACCAAGCTTAAGGCTTTGGAGTGTTCTTTAAGTGAAGCCCTTCTTGTCATAATTATTCTTGAGTCTCTTCCTGAAGAGTTTGAACAATTTAAGGTCAACTATAACTCTCTAAAGGAAAAATGGCCACTCTCTGAGATGACCGCAAGGATCGTCCAGGAGGAAGAAAGGATCATGAGGCAGAAGAAAGACCATGTCTTTCATGTTGGCTCTAACAAGAGAAAGCATGACGGACAAGGTTTCCCTAAGCCTCAGAAAAGGCAAGTCAAGAAAGAAGGCACTAAGCCATTCAACCCTAAGGCATTCAAGGGTAAAGAAGCCGGTGGTTCTTCTTCTGCTCCTAGCAGCTCCACTGCTGGAGAAAATGCTTGTAACTTCTGCAAAGAAGAGGGACACTATCAAAGGGACTTCCCAGGCTTTCTAAAATGGATGAACAAAAGAGGTATTGATGAAATTACTTTTGTAGATGAATCTCTTTATGTTGATTTTTCAATAAAGTCATGGTGGATTGATTCAGGGGAAACCACTCACGTTGCTAACTCTATGCAGGGATTCGATACGATCCAAACCATAAGAGGAGGAACAAGAAAGCTTAAGGTTGCGAACGAAGTTGAGGCCGATGTTGAAGCTGTGGGATCTCTCACGTTGGAGCTACACACTGGCCACACTCTTAGATTGAATAATGTTATTTATGTGCCTACCTTAAGTAGGAATTTGATTTCAGTTTCTCGTTTAGATGATGATATGTATGAGTGCCATTTTGGCAAGAAACAATTTTCTTTGATCAAATGTAATAAGAATGTAGGCATCGGTGTTAGACGAGGCCAACTATACATGTTATCTCTTAATAATAATTCAGTTATGCATGTGAGTGATGAAGTTAATGTTGAGAAGAAATGGAAAGGAGTTAGTAATTCTTCGAAATTGTGGCATTGTCGTTTGGGCCACATTTCGAGGGGGAGAATGGAACGCTTAGTTAAAAATGAAATACTCCTCCCATTAGACTTCTCAGATGCAGACAAATGTGTCGACTGCATTAAAGGAAAATTCACAAAAACAATTAAGAAAGGAGCAGTAAGAGCCACAGGGGTTTTAGAATTAATTCACACCGACATATGTGGACCCCTTAATGCTAAGTCTGTAGATGGTTTTGATTCATTCATTACATTCACAGACGACTTTTCCCGCTATGGGTATATTTATCCCATACGTGACCGATCGGAAGCTTTGGAGAAATTCAAAGTCTATAAAGCGGAGGTTGAAAATCAACTGAACGCAAAAATCAAAGTTGTACGGTCTGATCGCGGGGGAGAGTATTATGGTAGGCATGCTCCTTATGGGCAGATTCCTGGACCTTTTGCCAAGTTCTTATCTGAAAATGGAATCATTGCTCAGTACTCAATGCCTGGTGAACCACAACAAAATGGTGTGGCCGAGCGCCGCAACCGCACCCTTATGGATATGGTGCGAAGCATGCTTAGTCACTCGAGTTTACCAGTAAGCCTTTGGATAGAGGCATTAAAGACAGCTGCACACATACTAAATCTTGCTCCAACTAAGTCAGCACCGAACACACCTTACGAGATGTGGGCGGGAAAGAAACCGAGCTTGAATTACTTACGGGTGTGGGGTTGCCCTGCTGAAGCTAAAGTTTTCAATCCACAACTTAAGAAATTGGATCCAAAAACAGTTAGTTGTTTTTTCGTTGGATACCCTCATAGGGGAAAGGGATATCGTTTTTATTGTCCAAGTCACACCACCAAGTTTGTGGAGACTGGACAAGCGGTATTTTTTGAGGATAATGAGGTCACAAATTTAAGGGAGATCGATCTTGAGGAGAAGCGGGTTTGTGTACCATCCCCGACTATCCAAGAGATTGTTTTTCCAATACGAAGAAATGTGACATCTGATGATCCTGAATCTCACGGTTCAGTCTCTCAGTCGAATGGTGATCCATAAACTAATAATGAGAATCCAAACACAAATGAGGATCTCCGAGAAAATAATGAAAATGATCATGTTCCACCACCACCTCCGCCCATGGGTAGACCACGGCGTGAGAGGAAGAAAGCCATATCATATGATTATATCACCTTTTTGATGGAGGACATGAATGATATGGGAAAGGTGGAGGATCCAACCTCGTATAAGGAAGCCATTAAAAGCGAAAATTCGTCCAAATGGTTGGTTGCCATGGAAGACGAGTTAAAATCTATGGGCTCAAACGACGTATGGGACTTAGTAGAAGTTCCCGATGGAGCTAAGAAAGTAGGCTGCAAGTGGGTCTACAAAACCAAGTATGATTCCAAAGGGAATGTCGAACGGTTCAAGGCAAGGCTAGTGGCAAAAGGGTATACACAGAGAGAAGGCATTGATTATAAGCAAACCTTCTCTCCTGTGTCAACCAAGGATTCTTTCAGAATCATAATGGCATTAGTAGCTCATTACGACCTAGAACTATACCAAATGGATGTTAAAACGACATTTCTAAATGGTGACTTAAAAGAAGATGTCTACATGGCTCAGCCAGAAGGCTTTGTTGTGGAAGGAAAGGAACATTTAGCATGTCGTCTAAAGAAATCAATTTATGGCTTGAAGCAAGCTTCAAGAGAGTGGTACCTCAAGTTTGATAAAATTATCAAAACTTTTGGTTTCGCCGAAAATGTTGTGGACAACTGCATATACGTTAAGTTTAAAGGCAGTAGGTTCACATTTTTAGTCCTATACGTTGATGACATATTGTTGGCATGTAGCGATAAGGATATGCTGCATGAGACCAAGAATTTTCTGTCATCCAGTTTTGATATGAAAGATCTTGGTGAAGCCTCGTATGTCCTCGGCATCGAGATTCATCGAGATAGGTCCAGAGGAACGTTAGGACTATCTCAAAAGGCATACTTTGAGAGAGTACTGAAAAAATTCAATATGCATAAGTGCTCACCCTCACCTGCTCCTATAGTTAAGGGCGATAAGTTTGGGACATTTCAATGTCCGAGGAACCAATGTGAAACTGATCAGATGAAGTCGGTTCCTTATGCTTCAGCTGTTGGAAGCATCATGTATGCTCAAGTATGTACACGTCCAGACTTATGTTTTGTAACCGGGGTGCTTGGCAGATACCAATCAAATCCAGGACCGGACCACTGGAAGGCCGCAAAGAAAGTCTTGCGTTATATGCAAGGGACTAAGGACTTCATGCTTACATATAAAAGAACTGATAACCTAGAAATTGTTGGTTATTCAGACTCTGATTTTGCCGGGTGTGTGGATAGTTTGAGATCCACGTCAGGTTATATATTCACACTCGCGGGAGGAGCTATATCGTGGAAAAGCTCCAAACAAACGTTAACTGCTGGATCTACGATGCAAGCAGAATTTGTAGCATGTTATGAGGCCACAGGGCAGGCTGTATGGCTAAAGAATTTTATACCCGGACTTAAAGTGGTTGACAACATATCTAAACCAATCTTATTGTACTGCGATAATGAACCAGCAATTTTCTATACGAGTAACAACAGGTCAAGTAATGCTGCCAGACACATTGACATAAAGTATCGTGTTGTGAAAGATAGAATCCAGGATCAAACAGTTGATGTTAAATATATAAGAACGAAGCATATGCTTGCGGATCCGCTAACAAAAGGCTTACCACCCAGTATTTTTCGTGAGCATGTTGCCGGCATGGGACTACTGGAGGCCTGATGATTCTGGAATAAGAGGACCATTAAAATAAACCACTCCCCAATTAGCAAAATGTTTTCCATTTCGAAATAGGCGGGTGTACTATAAGTGTTGAGGTTCTATGGCGTTTCGAGCTGTTGTAACACCTCACTTTGGTACATCATTCTTATGTAGAATGGGCGAATGAAGTTAAGCCTAACGATCAAGGGGGAGAATGTTGGTTTTGATCTGACGGCTTAAACAGGCCAGTTAGATCTATTAGTTTAACAAAAAAAGGGGAAAGATAACGTTAATGAAAAGGCCCCACGCACCAACGTACGTGAGGTCTATCCCAACTAAGGCGCCCTGATCGGGGGCACCCAAACCAACAGATGGTTTAGGTCCCCTGTCGCCAGCGCTACATAAAAGGGAACGGGAGAGGGTTGGCAGCTTGCGCGATCACAATTCGCGTACGGTTTCACTCCCCTCCCGATATTCTCTCACCCCATCCGATCAGGGGGAGCGCTGCAGCGACGGGAAGACCTACTCCAGCCGCCGCTGCCGTCACCGGGCAGTGCCGGTGGCGTCCTGAGGGTATCAGGACGTTCAGGAGGACTCCTACCTCGACTACATCACCCCTGCATCAAGCCTGCACCAAGCAGGCGATCATGTCCACTGCCGTGACACGTAATGATCCCCTAAACCCTACTATGTTCATGTTTTAGGTGATCTAGATGCAATCTGTTCATACTAATGGCATCCCAGAGATGCATAATTATTCTAACAGAAACCTCCTGGTGGGCTGGGCTAGCTACAGGCCTAGTGCACAGTACTAGGCTTAGTGCACAGTAGTATAGTTGTTTCATTTTTCAATTTTGTTTTCTTTTTCTTTTCTGTTTCTGTTTTATTTTTATTTACAAAAGCAAATGACTTTTAGTTATGTATGAGACTTGTCCTAAATTAGCATAGCCATTTTAGGCACTGCCACAAAAAGGTTTGATGAGCATTTGAATTGTGCATATATGATAATGGATTAATAAGGCTGTTTTGGTCATTGTTTTAATTGTTTTAGGGCAATTAAACATTCTATATAGTGTTGGATGTTATTTGCTAATTAGTTAGTGAATATTTATAACCCTTTGAACATTTTTAATTCACTATTTTATGAAACTATAATTTGACTTGTTATTTGGATTTGTATTTGAACTAAGTTTGAAACACGTGAGGTTTAGCAAAATTTTAATCATGATGACCTGGCATCATTAACAAAGTTTTACTGTAGCTTGATTACCCGGGCGTCACATCTGTTCCACTCTTGCCGCCCTAGTTTCCGTCATACCGGTGTTATGTTCCTTGATTTTGCGTCCCTAACACGATGAGGGTTTATGGGCCCCTCTTGACAGTTCGCTTTGAATAAAGCTCTTCTAGCAAGGCCCAACATTGGTTTTACATTTGCCATAATAATACTTGAACTAAATAATTAATTGGCATAAGGCGTCATGAAGGGGGGCCAGTGCTGATGGTGCTGGTCCAAACTAGAGTCGTGTGCGGCTTCCCCCATGGCAATTCGGGTCTCAGTTGCTGTACGCTATGCTCATCCAGACATGGCCTGAGACGAGATACGTGTGTCTACTATCAGGGTGTCAGCACGCCGAGAGGTCTTGCTGGATTAGTTTTACCATTGTCGAAATGTCTTGTGCATCGAGATCCCGAGTCTGATCGGATGTCCCATGATGGAGGATTGTCTCCGTGGATCGTGAGCTTGTCATGGGATAAGTTGGGACACCCCTGCAGGGTTTGATCTTTCGAAAGTCGTGCCCATGGTTATGTGGCAGATGGGAGTTTTTAATATCCGGTTGTAGAGAACTTGATACCAGATTCGAATTAAAATACACCAACCGCGTGTGTAACCGTGATGGTCTCTTTTCAGGTGAGTTCGAGAAGAGAACTCGATGGGGTTATGTTTGAACGTAAGTAGTTCAGGATCACTTAGTGATCACTACTAGTTCACGACCGTTCGCGTAGCTTCTCATCTTATTCTTGTACTCGTAAGTTAGCCACCATACATTGCTTAGTCGCTTGCTGCAATCTCATCACTTATACATTCCATTCCCATTAAGCTTTGCTAGTCTTGATACCCATGGTAATGGGATTGCTGAGTCCTCGTGGCTCACAGATTACTACAACAACAGTTACAGGTACAGGTAATGCGATGATCATGACGTGAGAGCGATGCTTTCTTGTTTTGGAGTTCTTCTTGTTCAGCTTCTTCGTTCAGGGGTTAGGTTCCTGGTCGGCAGCCTGGGCTAGCAGGGTGGATGTCGTTTGAGTTTCTGTTTGTGTTTCATCCGTAGTCGGATGTTGCTCTTGTGTATGATGTTGTTGTATTCATGTGGCATTGTATGAATTTTGTATGTATTCCCATCTATTATGTAATGGTATGATGTAATGATATCCACCTTGCAAAAGCGTTTCAATTTGCGGCTCTATCCTTGGTGGGACCTTCAAGTTCCTCTGGATAGTATCGCATATTGGGCGTGACAGAACACCATTGGTGTCTTGTTGGAGTTGAGCTTGGTGGTGATGCGATGTACTTGACGCTTGATAGTTGCCTTGTGTCTTCATGCATCTTCTTGACAAAGCTTGCCCTTGCACTAGCATCCACGTTTGCGCGTTCTTGGAGTGGAAGAGGAAGAATGTCCCAATGGGGACAATGGGTTGAAGCCGTAGACAACCTCAAAGAGGGACTTGCCAGTAGTAGAGTGTCGAGCTTGATTGTAGGCGTACTCGGCGATGGGTAAGCACTCCTCCCACTCCTTGATGTTCTTCTCGATCAACACGCGTGGGAGAGTAGATAGCGTCCGGCTGGTGACTTCTATTTGGCCATCGGTTTGGGGATGATAGGCCGACGAGAATAGTAACTTGATGCCGAGCTTGGGGCATATTGTCTTCCAAAAGTAGCTTAGGAAATTGACATCGCGGTCCGACACAATAATCCTTGGCACTCCATGCAACCACAAGATTTCCCTAGAAAAGAGATTGGCAACATGTGAAGCATCGTTTATCTTATTGCATGGGATGAAATGTGCCATTTTTGAGAATCGGTCCACAACAACAAATAGGAAGTCCTTTCCATTTTTAGTTCTAGGCAAACCAAGCACTAAGTCCATACTAATATCTTCCCATGGTTGATATGGAATTGGAAGCGGCATGTGTAAACCATGAGATTGTGCTTTTGACTTAGCTTTGTGGCATGTAGAGCATTTGTTGGTCAAGCGTGCCACGTCGAGGAACATCTTTGGCCAAAAGTACTTGAAGGAGAGTGTGGCAAAGGTCATGTGGCGCCCAAAATGCCCCGTAAGTCCTCCTTCATGAGCCTATTGCAAAAGTAACAAACGAAGCGAAGACTCGGGCATACAAAGTTTGTTAGCGCGCATAAGGTAGCCATTCTTGAGATAATAGTTCTCCCAACAAGTGTGAGTGAGACATTTGACATAAGGAATCACAAACTTAGTATCATGCGCATAAAGATCTTTAACACGCTCAAAGCCAATAACATTCAACTCAAGTTGATTAACTAACATGCATATGCGGGAAAGAGCATCCGTCAAAACATTTTCTTTGCCCTTAATGTACTTGATCACATAAGGAAAAGATTCAATAAATTCGGTCCATTTAGCATGTCATTTATTCAACTTGGTTTGACCTTTAAGGTACTTTAGTTATGACAAATTCATGTGGGTGAAGGTAATGCTCCCAAACATGCAATACTCGCACCAAAGCATACAATTCTTTGTCATAGATGGGATAGTTTCGTTTAGCACCAGAAAATTTTCACTAAAGTATGCAATGGGTCGCTTTTCTTGCATCCAAACTCCACCAATTCCATTACCGCTAGCATCACAATGAACCTCAAAAGTTTTGTTGAAATCAGGTAATGCAAGAATTGGGGCATGTGTAAGCAAAGATTTGAGCTCATCAAATGCGGTAGATTGAGATGGACCCCAAACAAAGGGTGCATTCTTTTTTACTCGAAGCATGCAATGATACGTCTCCATCGTATCTACTTTTCCAAACACTTTTGCCCTTGTTTTGGACTCTAACTTGCATGATTTGAATGAAACTAATTGGGACTGACGCTGTTTTCAGCAGAACTGCCATGGTGTTATTTTTGTGCAGAAACAAAAGTTCTTGGAATGACCTGAAAACCCACAGAGATTATTTTTGGAAAATATAAAAAATACTGGCAAAAGAATCAAAGCCAAGGGGCCCACACCCTGTCCACGAGGGTGGGGGGCGCGCCCCCTGCCTTCTGGGCCCCTGGATGTCCACCGACCTCAACTCCAACTCTATATATTTGCTTTCGCGGATAAAAAAATCAGAGAGAAAGTTTCATCACGTTTTACAATACGGAGCCGCCGCCAAGCCCTAATCTCTCTCGGGAGGGCTGATCTGGAGTCCGTTTGGGGCTCCGAAGAGGGGGATTCGTCGCTGTTGTCATCATCAACCATCCTCCATAACCAATTTCATGATGCTCACCGCCGTGCGTGAATAATTCCATCGTAGGCTTGCTAAACGGTGATGGGTTGGATGAGATTTACCATGTAATCAAGTTAGTTTTTTTAGGGTTTGATCCCTAGTATCCACTATGTTCTAAGATTGATGTTGCTATGACTTTGCTATGCTTAATGCTTGTCACTAGGGCCCGAGTGCCATGATTTCAGATCTGAACCTATTATGTTTTCATGATTATATGTGATTTCTTGATCCTATCTTGCAAGTCTATAGTCACCTATTATGTGTTATGATCCGACAACCCCGAAGTGACAATAATCGGGATACTTTCGCGGTGATGGCCGTAGTTTGAGGAGTTCATGTATTCACTAAGTGTTAATGCTTTGGTCCGGTACTCTATTAAAAGGAGGCATTAATATCCCTTAGTTTCCATTAGGACCCCGCTGCCACGGGAGGGTAGGACAAAAGATGTCATGCAAGTTCTTTTCCATAAGCACATATGACTATATTCGGAATACATGCCTACATTACATTGATGAACTCGAGCTAGTTCTGTGTCACCCTATGTTATAACTATTACATGAGGAATCGCATCCGACATAATTATCCATCACTGATCCAATGCCTACGAGCTTTTCACATATTGTGCTTTGCTTATTTACTTTTACCGTTGCTACTGTTACAATTACTACAAAACTGCTATCGTTACTTTTGCTACTGTTACCGTTACTATCATACTACTTTGCTACTAAATACTTTGCTGCAGATACTATGTTATCCAGGTGTGGTTGAATTCACAACTCAACTACTAATACTTGAGAATATTCTTTGGCTCCCCTTGTGTCGAATCAATAAATTTGGGTTGAATACTCTACCCTCGAAAACTGTTGCGATCCCCTATACTTGTGGGTTATCAAGACTATTTTCTGGCGCCGTTGCCGGGGAGCATAGCTTTATTCAACTACGAGGGGAGGTAAGGAACTGCCATCTAGCTCTGCACTAGATTCTCCTTCTGTTTTGAGTAAGCTTGCGACACCTAAACCTGATGTTGCTATGAATTCTGATATGTCGCATGTTATTGATGATGCCACTTCTATTATGCATGATACTTATGATGAAACTACTTCTATGCTTGATACTACTTTGCCATTAGGTGAATTTCTAGATGAACAACTTGCTAGGGTTAGAGAGAATGAAATTATTGAAGATGAAATTATTGATGATAGTGATGATGAAGGTTCTCCCCCTAAATATGAATTGCCTGTTGTTCTTGAGGGTTATGTTGTGGATGAAGAAGCTGCTAGAGCTATTCTTGCTTGCAATGATAGATCTGATCTCAAGAAGTTATTAGCTAAATGGAAGCAGCAATCTCTGAATGCTAGAATGAAATATGACCCTGCTTTTGCTACTTCACCTATCTTTGTTACTGATAAGGATTATGAATTCTTTGTCGATCCTGAGATAATTACTTCGGTCGAATTTGATCCTTTTTATGGCTATAAATCTGAAACTGTTGTGGCACATCTTACTAAGTTAAATGATATAGCCACCCTGTTCACTAATGATGAGAAATCTCGCTACTATTATATCCTTAAGATATTTCCGTTCTCATTAAAGGGTGATGCTAAAACTTGGTTTCATTCTCTTGATCCTGGTTATGTGCGTAGTCCCCAGGATATGATTTATTACTTCTCTGCTAAATACTTCCCTGCTCATAAGAAACAAGCTGCCTTGAGGAAAATATATAATTTTGTGCAAATTGAAGAAGAGAGTCTCCCACAAGCTTGGGGGAGGCTTCTCCGGTTACTTAATGCTTTGCCTGATCATCCTCTTAAGAAAAATGAAATATTTGATATCTTCTATAATGGACTAACCGATGCTTCCAAGGACCACTTGGATAGTTGTGCTGGTTGTGTTTTCAGTGAAAGAACAGTCGATCAAGTTGAATTGCTATTAAATAATATGTTGACTAATGAAAATAATTGGACTCTTCCTGAGCCAATTCCTGAGCCAATTGAGCCAACTCTTGAGCCTATTCCTAAACCAACTCCGAAGAAGAGGGGTGTTCTATTTCTCAGTCCTGAAGATATGCAAGAGGCAAAGAAATCTATGAAAGAAAAAGGTATTAAAGCTGAAGATGTTAAGAATTTACCGCCTATTAAAGAAATACATGGTCTTAATATACCGCATGTCGAAGAAACACATGGTCTTGATAACCCGACACAGGTAGTAAAGGTAAATTCTCTCTATAGATATGATAAAGTTAAAATCTCGTCTACTAAATTTCCTAGCCAATGTTTAGATGAATTTGATGACTTTATGGCTAGACAAGAAAGTTTCAATGCTTATGTTGGTAGAGAATTAAAGAGTGATGCTTACATGACTGGACGCTTGAGTGATTATATGGCTAGAGTTAAAGGTGAACTTAAACTCATTAGTAAATATGCTTCTATGGTTACCACTCAAGCAGAACAAGTACTTAAAGCTCAAAGTGATTTGCTTGATGAATTAAATAATAAACATGATTTTGCTGTTAGAGTGGCTACTAGAACTGGTAGAATGACTCAGGAACCTTTGTATCTTGAAGGTCACCCTAAGAGAATTGAGCAAGATTCTCAGAGAAATAATTTAGATGCACCCAGTCCTTCTAAAAGGAAGAAAAAGAAAAATGATAGGACTTTGCATGCTTCTGGTGAACCTGTTGTAGACACACCTGAGAATCCCAATGATATTTCTATTTTTAATGTTGAAACACAATCTGGTGATGAACATGAACCTAGTGATAATGTTAATGATGACGTTCATGTTGATGCTCAACCTAGCAATAATAATGATGTAGAGATTGAACCTGCTGTTGATCTTAATAACCCACAATCAAAGAATCAACATTATGATAAGAGAGACTTTGTTGCTAGGACGCTCGGTAAAAAAAGAGAACCATGGGTTCATAAACCCATGCCTTTTCCTCCTAAGCCATCCAAGAAAAAGGATGACGAGGATTTTGAGCGCTTTGCTGAAATGATTAGACATATCTTCTTACGTATGCGCTTAACTGGTATGCTTAAAGTGAATCCTTATGCTAAATACATGAAGGATATTATTACAAATAAAAGAAAGATACCGGAAGATGAAATTTCCACCATGCTTGCTAATTATACTTTTAAGGGTGGAATACCAAAGAAACTTGGAGATCCAGGAGTACCAACTATACCATGCTCCATTAAAAAAAACTATGTTAAAACTGCTTTATGTGATCTTGGAGCCGGTGTTAGTGTTATGCCTCTCTCTTTATATCGTAGACTTGAATTGAATAAGTTGACACCTACTGAAATATCTTTACAAATGGCTGATAAATCAACTGCTATACCTGTCGGCATTTGTGAGGATGTGCCTGTTGTGGTTGCAAATGTCACTATCTTAACGGACTTTGTTATTCTTGATATTCCCGAGGACGATAGTATGTCGATTATCCTTGGTAGACCCTTTTTGAATACTGCAGGGGCTGTTATTGATTGCAACAAAGGCAATGTCACTTTTTATGTTAATGGTAATGAGCATATGGTACACTTTCCGAGGAAACAACCTCAAGTTCGTAGTATCAATTCTATTGGAAAAATTCCAACTATCATTATTAGAGGTTTTGAATTTCCTCTTCCTACTATCAAGAAAAAAATGATATTCTTATTATTGGGGATGTTCATATCCCCGTTGAGGTAACCTAGTGTTATTCGAAATTTCTCTGGTTCCATGTTCTTCGGAATGAGTTTGTTAACAAGACTTGATCAACCTTATTAGTGGATTCCTTTTGATGATCATGAGATGGATGAAACTAGAAGGCACAACCTTCTGTACCCTATTTTTTACTTTCTGTTTTTAGATTAAATAAAGCAAAAAATAGTATTATCTGTCTATTTTATGATTTATCCATGCAATAAAAAATATCCCAAAAATAAAAGTTCTCCAAATGCCCTGCCAATTTAGTATGATTTTTTCTGGAATATTTGAGGATTTTAAGCACTGAGAACATAGCAGGGGGGCAAGCACCTGGCCACGAGGGTCCAGGGCGCGCCCCCTGCCTCGTGGGCCCGCGGTGGCCCCCCTCCACTTATTCCGGCACCCACACACTCCATCTTCCTCCCAAAAAAATCCCCATCCAGCTCAAGCAGGAGTTCTAGCTTATTTTGCTGCGATTTTCGATCTCCTTGCTCAAAGCTCCATTCACAAAACTGCTTTGGGAGATTGTTCTTTGGAGTGTGACTCCTCCAATGGTCCAATTAGTTTTTGTTCTAGTGCTTTATTCATTTTAAATTATTGCTGACTAGGTGACCCTGTTCTTGAGCTTGCATGTCAAATTTATGAGGTCCCAAGTAATTCTATTGCATGATATAGGCTCCAGGCACTTATGGGAGTAGTTGCTATCAATCTTGTTTAGTTTGATTCACTTTTATTTTGAGTTACTAAAAATTTCAGAAAATGATGAAGAGATTTTTGAGGGGCTCTTCTAGTCAGGGCTTCAAGGACAAACAAGCTAAGGAAAAAGAAAAGTCCAAGTATAATCTTCCTCGCGTAGCGAAAGTAAGGCCGTGTGAGTGGCCTTGTGATAATTTCTTGAGAGCAGCCGGAATTTATGAAGACTTTTATTCTTTGGCTAATAATGCGGGCCTCATCGACTTCCTCCAGGGCCGGATCGAACAGTATCTCCTACTCACTAATACTTTCGTGCAAAACTTCTACTATTATCTTAAGAATTCACCTCCTTCAGTAGCTTTTCATTTATATGATGAGGCTAAAGAGATGTCATTACGTAATTTTTGTGCGGTTTGCAAAATACCCTTCGAGGGCATTTTAGATGAACCACATCGTAAAGATGTGGATGGTTTTATTGATACTATTATTGTAGGGGAATCGAGGGAGATTTCCGATGCAAGAATCACTAACATACATTTTCCTGTTTTACGCTACTTTGCCATATTTGCTAGTCGATGTTTAATTGGTCGCGGAAACTGTGGAAACCTCAATGTTCCTGATATTATTATTTTGTTCCATGCCTTATTCCGCGATCACTCTTTTAGTATGGGTGCCGTTATTGCTAAACAATTAAGCCTAAACCGTACAAAGGGCCCCATCTTTGGAGGTATCTATGCTGCACGCCTTGCTAAACATTTTGAGATACCTATTAGGCATTATGAGAAAGAGGAGACACTGCTGCCCCCTACCTTTTTAGATTACAGGAGCATTGTAGTGCATGAGTTTATTGTTGACAATGATGATAAGATGCTTCTGTATAACCTGAAATTTAATAAGAAACACAATGAGATTATTATCCTGCCTGCACCTTCTTTGTTTGATTTAACTGCAGGCCATTACCTCGTCTTGCCGTCGGCCGTGTACGCGCATCGAGGCCAGACATCAGCTCCAGAGCCTGAGCCGGAACCACCACTTGATCCTTATCGCCCATCATCTTATTAGTGTGATCCGGAGCAGATCGCTAGCTAGTGGCAGTACAAAGACACTCCTCAGTACATCGGGAAGAGTAGCCGCAATCCATGGGCATAGACCAACTTAGGCCAAAAGCTAAGCTTGGGGGAGTACGTATTTCTCACCGACAATACATTCATGTTCACACACTTATTCCAGTTGTCGGTGCTCATACTTTTTCATTGTATTATCCATGCTAGTTTAATTTCTTTTTTGATTTTTCTTCTTGTGCATTTGATAAACCTTAAGAAAAACCAAAAAATTAATTGGTTTAATTTCCATGTTGTAGTAGTAAAATGAAAACCCAAAAAGATTTCTCGTTCTTCTTTTGCTTGTTGGGAGCTTTCCCGTGTAAATAGTTTTATTTCTTTTCTTTTCTTTGGGGGTCGAGAGGAGAAGACCATAATAAAAATGTTTAATGGTTCTACATGCATGATTGTTGATTTAACGAAGAGCCCATATTACCTTGTCTTCTCCCTTGAATTGAATGTTTGCAGATTCCAGCTTAGTTCAATGTACATGCACTATTATTATTACTAGTAAGATGCCCGTGCTACGGTACGGGATCACACAAGATTGGGTGTATTTATGTTTAGGAACCCGTAAGTTGCTCTGGACAATATAGTCTAACAAACATATTGCAATTTGCACGCAGAAGAGAATATATACAAGTACAAACAAAATGACTGGGGCTCACCAAGCTAGACTAATATGTAAAACGATGTGCCATGTGTCAGCGTCCTTCCAACATTGGCTTCGTTAATTGTGAGGCGTGCGAGCTTCACAACCGATAACACTAAATTTTGAAAGATGCGACGAACGCGCCCACATCATATTTCCCAAATTTCCAGCACAGCCTGCGGTCTATAATACATATAATTAATTTTTTTTGCGGGTGAAAATAAATACATATATCATGTCCAGCCTTAGAACTACTTCAACAGAGAATTGCTTATTTCCTTGGAAAGGCTGTAGAAAGAAATAAGTTAATCAGTTACTGTTCATCCAGGAAGTCAACATTGCTCATTTCGTGCAAGTATATTAGGCACAACAGACTTAAGTGAAGATAAATTGCAGCAATTTATATATCAAAATAGCATACACACTATAGCTTGAGAACATACTTATAAATGGTTCCAGGAAAACAAGAATGAAGTAGAAGTGTTTAACTGAATGCTTTGGTAAATATGCACAAGAAAATGGATTTGTATACAGTGCACCATGAAGAGAAGAAATAATCCAGACATAAATCACACAGCTAGTTCCACTTACTTACATACCTTAGATCACGCCATGGGATCATTTGACGAGCATAGTATACCCTTCGTTTAATTGTTTACTCAAAATACATGTACCAACTATATTATTTCCGGGGGTTTCACTCCATCCATATGCTCACCTAGAAGGAAATCAAACAATCACTATTGCTTACATAACTGCCTGTGTTACATTCATCTAAAGGAAAAAAAACTGAGCTTGCAGTATATATAAACAAAGCGAAAACAATGAATATCACTTGCAATACATTTTGTACCAAGCAACGAAACAAAATGTACAGTAAGAGATGCATTCAAATCATCTGTATATAGATGGGGCGAGTGTGCATGTATACACACACAAAAAAAACTGCACCAGGCCTCTTTCAACTTTCTTACATCAAGCAAGTTTCTGCAAAAAAACTGCAGCTAACAGACATCAAGGAAAAACAAATTTTGGGTGTGACCTGATAAATTAGATGTGGAGCTACCAACCAAAGGAGGGGCGCGGATGGCAAAGACACCTGCAATAGGCGTCATCCAAATTTTTTTGAACAGAGAGAGTAATAAAGAGAACTACCAAAAAAACTATTCAAACACATGTACGATTACAAAAATATCATGAACAGTAAAGCAAGTATCTAAAGTTATTTTTTCTGAAAGTCCTCTGCACAAACTTTAGAACCGTACATGGGAAACAATTTTAGATGAATGACCTATTAGATAGAATGATTTTTTACAGCCACCAAATTGTACTTGATTCAGACCTTGGACTACACACTGAGACTTCTTTGTGGACCATTTCTTTGTAAAATTGCAATGGAGTTGGATTGACCTTCCTTTTGCTTATCCGAGAGTGTAAGAATCTTTATAGCACTTCTAGATGTAGCTGTAGAAGAGCAACATAGCATGTGTGAAAATACCGGTTCAGGGAGGTATACACCAACATTTCCAATACTCAAAGTTTTTCATTCCGCAAGAAGATTATAGATACTCCAACTGTCCATTTGTTACCACCAGAACATATAGCACAAGGATCCTCTAACAAAGATGAAGCAAGATAGATGAGACGTATAGAAGATTTTACTCTTCGTCCACACCCATACCTTGTCCTTGACGAAGCATATTAGATGGCGAATGGCAGTGAATCACACCTCCTCGCACTCCATTGTCCGTTCTATCTAAAGATCGTGTGGCTTCTTGAGGGTGTAGTTAGTGAGTGGCTGTAGTTTGAGCAGCGTGAGTCCCATATGCCTGCACACTGATTTATATTGGGCTACATGAGTGGTTTATAGACAGTTAGTTGGATGCTGATTTGAAACTTAGGTGATAGAAAAATTGAACTTTGTATTGGAAGGAAAGGAAATAGCAGAGCGTAGTACCTCCACATCAACATCACATCAGACCAGCCATCTTCGAGACGGAGTCGATTGGAGGAGGACGCGGGTGTGGAGCCGTGGGTGGCGCTCCAATATCTGGTGGCGAAGAGGTCCTCGGGGAGCAGCTCGTACTCGAATGGACAAACGTGGAGCACGACGGTGGGGAAGGATGTAGCAGGTGGCGCCGCCGCTACCGAGGATGAGAAGTGTGTAGCCGTCGTACGCGAAGGTCGGTGTCGAGGAGATGGCTAGGAGGACGGGGAGGCGGCGGGCTTTTGCATCGGAGCGGGATGCAGGAGAGGCGTGGCAGACTTGAGTTTGGGGGAGGTGTTGGCGGCGTACTTGCCGACAGGGCCGCTACATCTGGCGTATGGCTGCGTTATCAGAGAAGGAGGCCATAGACATCACGGATTCGGGGGACGGCGGAGCCGACGGCATAATTGCTGACTTCGGCGTCCGAGAGACGGGGTAGGAGGGAGAAGAGACAACGGGGAGGAGGAGAGTGGCGGTGGAGGTGGTAGTGAGCCGCAGGGCTGCTACGGGGGAGAGGAGGTAGGCGAGGCATTTGGAGCGACCGGCGCCGGCGGCGTGTGGAGCGGCAGCGGCCATGCCCAGTTGGCTTCCATCCTTTTCTGCCCTTTTCGAGAAGGATCGAGCGCTTCTGGTTGCCTGACTGGATAAGGCAGAGATGGATGGAGCAGAAGGTAGAGAATTAGTTTTTTTAATGTTAAGTGGGGTTACCTCCCATCCGTCGGATACAGATCTAATGGTTCAAAATGATAGATGGCAGACACACCATCACCACCAACTCGCTCTTTTATAGGAGTAGAGATACACACCGTCGGTCGTGCAAGTGAAAGGCAATAATGCCGATATATGATGGACTGGCTGAGATAAGAGAAGCTGGTATGAACTCGACCTCTCTTGTTTTTGTAAATATTATGAGTCCATCATTCCTGATTCAGCCTATTATGAATAAACATGTTTGCAATGACAATTAGAGATTATAGTTTCTTATGCCATGCTTAATTAGCTAGGAGCTTATAATGGTTTACCTTGCGTGCCAACATGCTATTAAAATGGTTGTGATGTGGTATGATAGGGTGGTATCCTTCTTTGAATGATTCGAGTGACTTGACTTGGCACATGTTCAGACATGTAGTTGAAACAAAATCAACATAGCCTTCATGATATTTATGTTTGGTGGATTATATCCTACTCATGCTTGCACTCGGTGTTGATTAATTTTAATGCATGTTCATGACTGTTGGCGCTCTCTCAGTTGGTCGCTGTCCAGTCTCTTGCTAGCCTTCACCTGTACTAAGCGGGAATACTGCTTGTGCATCCAAACTCCATAAACCCCAAAGTTATTTCATATGAGTCCACCATACCTTCCTATATGCGGTATTTACCTGCCGTTCCAAGTAAATTTGTATGTGCCAAACTCCAAACCTTCAAATGAAATTCTGTTTTGTATGCTCGAACAACTCATGTATCAATTAGGGTTGTCTATATCTTCCATGCTAGGTGGCTTTTCTCAAGAGGAGTGGACTCCACTCCTCATTCATGAGAAAATGGCTGGTAACCAAGATGCCCAGTCCCATGATCAAAAGATCAAATCAAATCAAAATAATTAAACAAAACTCCCCCAGGATTGTTGCTAGTTGGAGGCACCCATTGTTTCGGGCAAGCCATGTATTGATGCTTGTTGGTGGTGGGGGAGTATAAACTTTACCATTCTGTTTGGGAACAACCTATAATGTATGTAGCATGGAAGATATCGAGATCTCATAGTTGTTACATTGACAGTGAAAGTATACAGCTCAAAATGTTATTCATCTCTATTTTAAAATCGAGCTCTGGCACCTCTACAAATCTCTGCTTCCCTCTGCGAAGGGCCTATCTATTTACTTTTATGTTGAGTCATCACCCTCTTATTAAAAAGCACCCGCTGGAGAGCACCGCTGTCATTTGCATGCATTACTATTAGTTTATATTGGGTATGACTATGAATGGATCTCTTTTACCATAAATTACAATGTTTAGTTAGTCCTTGATCTTTAAAGGTGCTCTGCATTTATATTTTGTGGTCTCAGAAAGGGCTAGCGAGATACCATCTTGTTATATCATATTATGATTGTTTTGAGAAAGTGTTGTCATTCGAGTTTTATTATTATTGCTCGCTAGTTGATTATGCCATTGATATGAGTAAACATGAGACCTAAGTGTTATTGTGAATATGGTTAGTTCATAATCTTTCCTGAAAACTTGAATGCTGGCTTTACATATTTACAACAACAAGAGCAAACAGAGTTTGTAAAAGTTTTTCTTTATCACTTTCAGTTTATCAACTGAATTGCTTGAGGACAAGCAAAGGTTTAAGCTTGGGGGAGTTGATATGTCTACATCGTATCTACTTTTCCAAACACTTTTGCCCTTGTTTTGGACTCTAACTTGCATGATTTGAATGAAACTAATCCGGACTGATGCTGTTTTCAGCAGAACTGCCATGGTGTTATTTTTGTGCAGAAACAAAAGTTCTCGGAATGACCTAAAAATCCACGGAGATTATTTTTGGAAAATATAAAAAATACTGGCGAAAAAATCAAGGCCAGGGGCCCACACCCTGCCCACGAGGGTGGGGGGGCGCCCCCTCCCCCTGGGCGCCCTCTGCCTCGTGGGCCCCCTGGATGTCCGCCGATCTCAACTCCAACTCTATATATTTGCTTTCGTGGAGAAAAAATCAGAGAGAAAGTTTCATCGCATTTTACGATACGGAGCCGCCGCCAAGCCCTAATCTCTCTCGGGAGGGCTGATCTGGAGTCCGTTTGGGGCTCCGGAGAGGAGGATTCGTCGCCATCGTCATCATCAACCATCCTCCATCACCAATTTCATGATGCTCACCGCCGTGCGTGAGTAATTCCATCGTAGGCTTGCTAGACGGTGATGGGTTGGATGAGATTTACCATGTAATCAAGTTAGTTTGTTAGAGTTTGATCCCTAGTATCCACTATATTCTGAGATTGATGTTGCTATGACTTTGCTATGCTTAATGCTTGTCACTAGGGACCGAGTGCCATGATTTCAGATCTGAACCTATTATGTTTTCATGAATATATGTGAGTTCTTTATCCTATCTTGCAAGTCTATAGTCACCTATTATGTGTTATGATCTGACAACCCCAAAGTGACAATAATCGAGATACTTCTCGGTGATGACCGTAGTTTGAGGAGTTCATGTATTCACTAAGTGTTAATGCTTTGGTCCGGTACTCTATTAAAAGGAGGCCTTAATATCCCCTAGTTCCCATTAGGACCCCGCTACCATGGGAGGGTAGGACAAAATGTGTCATTCAAGTTCTTTTCCATAAGCACGTATGACTATATTCAGAATACATGCCTACATTACATTGATGAACTGGAGCTAGTTCTGTGTCACCCTATGTTATAACTATTACATGAGGAATCGCATCCGACATAATTATCCATCACTGATCCAATGCCTACGAGCTTTTCGCATATTGTGCTTTGCTTATTTACTTTACCGTTGCTAATATTACAATTACTACAAAACTGCTACCGTTACTTTTATCACTGTTACCAAAACCCGCTAGACCAAGGGAACTATGCACTTGTTGCAAATTAGTGGGTTGGGGCCAAGTTTTAATTGCTTCAATTTTGGACTCATCAACATGAACACCCTTGGAAGACACAAAAAAGCCCAAGAAGTCAACACCAAAAGTGCATTTCTCCATATTGGCATAGAGACACTCTTTTCTAAGTGTTTGCAAAACGGCCCAAAGATGATCTACATGCTCCATGAGGGATTTGTTAAACACAAGAATCTCGTCAAAGTAGACCACAACAAATACTCCAGTGTAAGGACGAAGCACATAATGCAAACACGCATGAAAGTACCGGGTGCTTACGATAAACCCATAGGCATAACTAACCACTCATACAAACCAAATTTTATTTTGAAAGCAGTTTTCCATTCATCACCTTCTTGTATGCGGATTTGATAATAACCACTTTTAAGATCAATTTTTGAGAAAATAGTGGCACCTCTAAGCTCATCTAGCATATCATGAAGGCGCGGAATGGGATGCCTATATCGAATGGTGATAGCATTGATGGGCCTACAATCGGAACACATGCGAAAGCTACCGTCTCTTTTTGGCACAAGAATGACCGGTACAGCACAAGGACTCAAACTTTCACGCACATGTCCATGGTCTATGAGATGCTGGACTGGCCTTTGTATTTTTTTGGTTTCTTCGGGGTTGACGGGGTATGGTGCCTTGTTAGGAAGAGGTGCGTCAGGGATGAGGTCAATCCTATGTTCGATGCCACGTAGAGGAGGAAGACCGGGAGGTAGCTCATCGGGAAAGACATCCGCGAATTCCTGCAACAAATGAGACAACACTAGAGGAAGAGGATTAGGAGTGTTAGTCTTTGCCACCTCGTCTTTGAACACTAGGACATAGTGGATGACACTCGATGGGTTCTCACACACTTCTCTCATCTCTCTTTTTGGGGCTTAGAGGACAAAGTTTTTCTCTCTTGGCGAAGAGTCGCTCAATTTTGGCTTCTGGTGCTCACTCTCTTTGTGGTGGTTCACTCTCTCACTAGTCTCTCCATGATGGGTGGATGCTTGCTTGTCGGTGATCACTTGACTTGGTGACATAGGTCGTAGCATGTACTCTGTTCCCTTCATCTTGAAGCTATAGTGGTTTGTTCTCCCGTTGTGGGTGATGACGTGGTCGAATTGCCAAGGTCTTCCAAAGAAAATATGGCACACGGACATAGGAACCACGTTACACTCCAAGGTGTCCTCATAAGCGCCGATTGTAATGCCCCGGATTCGATGCGCCAGTTGTCTGCCAGTTATTCGCCGCCGTTGCCATGTCATTTGCTTGTGTGTTGCATTTCATCATGTCATCATGTGCATCTGATTTTGCATACGTGTTCGTCTCATGCATCCGAGCATTTTCCTCGTTGTCCATTTTGCAATCCGGCACTCCTATGTCATCCGGCGTCCCCTTCTCGCCTCTCTTCGTGAGCGGGTGTTAAACTTTCTCGGAATGGCCCGAGGTTTACCAAGCGGCCTTGGTATAGCACCGGTAGACCGCCTGTCAAGTTTCGTGCCATTTGGAGGTCGTTTGGTACTCCAACGGTTAACCGTGTAACCGCAAAGGCCTCTTTTGTTTGCATCCCAACACCCCTTCCAAAGTGGCCCAAAACCCATCTAACTCCCCTCCATGCTCTCGGTCGTTCGATCACGATCGCGTGGCCGAAAACCGCACCTCATTTGGAGTCTCCTAGCTCCCTCTACCTATAAATATGCCTTCCCCTTCCAAATTCGCGGTCAAATCCCCCCTAACCCTAAAATTCCCCTCCGCGCCGCGCCGGACATGTCCGTCTGCGCCGAACG
>NC_057795.1:309402463-309409289 GCF_018294505.1 Triticum aestivum | reverse complement strand
CCGGAGCTCGCGCCGGCGCCGTCGGCCTCCTCCGCCGCCGGAGCGCCCGATCCGGCCGCTGCTCCGCCGGATCCGGCCTCCCCGGCCCCGATCCTGCCGCCCGCGTCGTCCCGTCGTCGTCCCCGCCATCTCCGACCCTCCCCGGCGTCTTCCCTGTCTTCTCCGGCGAGCCCTCCGGCGAACCTCGTAATCCGTGCAGAAACGAGGTTGACCCCGAAATCCACCAAGTCCCCGGTTTATTTCAACATTATCATGCCATGTTCATCGCATTGTTACTCTGCATCCGTAGCTCCGTTTCATGGGTGTGATACGTCAAATTGTTTGCCTCGACGAGTACTTCATTTCATTCCATTGCATAATTTTCATTTGAGCTCATCTTGATGCCCGAAATGCTGTTGGAAGAGTGCATGTTGATGTTAATCTGCTGGAACTGTTATAACATGCTCATTTGTCATTTTTGCCATGTTTGATGTGTGCATCCTATGAGGTTGATGTCTACATGTCTTTTGATCTATGCTATGCCATCATTCCAGAGGTTCTATCCATGTATTTTTGTGATTTGTGTGCTGAGTGCATCAGGCTTGTTAAGGAGGGTACTTGCTGTTACTGTTTTGCTAGGCTGATTCTGTTATTTCGTGATGCCATGTAAACTTGATGCTACAGAGAGATCCATGCTTATTTTGAGATACTTCAATAAGGATTGTTTGAACATATGGTTATGCTCTATCCATTCATGCCCTTGGTTGCAATTATAGCCTGCTGTAGAATGTTGTTATCTTGCTCCAAAGTTGCTAAATAATGTTGCTGTCAGCATGTTAACATTAAGTTCAATGTTTCCATGATTGTTTGCTAGTGATCCATGCATCCTATGAACTTGATCTTGCCATGCTTAGTTTCACAAGCATGTCTTATTACTGTTGGTTGCCTTGCCATGCCATGTATTGCTCTGTGGTGAGTGGTTCAAGCTCACCAACATGCCTACTTATTGTTGTTCCTGCCATGTTTGAATCTGTCATATAACTTGCCATGTTTACATGGGTGCCATCATATTTTCTGATCCTTTTTGGCTCATGGTCAGTAAGGGACTTTTGATCTATGCAATTAGTAGTTTCATGCCATGCATTTGTTTTCCATGATAAGTTCCTGTAACATGTTGTTTGATAGCTCTAAACATTGCAACCTGATATTATTTCTGCTAAAGTCTGAAACTGTTATTATTTGCAATCTTCCCATGTGTGTTTGAGCTTGTTCTAGTGATTTCTGGAGATAGCTCAGTATTCATGTTTTGTTGTGCTTTACCTGTACTTCATGCCCATGCGTTTTGTTTTCATATTGTGGTACTGTAACATGTTGTCTTGATGCTTGCAATATGCCTACTTGCTGTTTTGGGCATATTGTTGTTATGACTTGTATAGAGTGTATGTGTTGAACCGTTGCTCCGTTTTGAGTGTGCTCTATATGAAACTTGCTTGTTTTTGCATGTAGTTCCATATTATCATGTTGCATCCATGTTTTGGTGTGTTTGCTTGATGTTTGAGTGCATTTTGCATCAATGCCATGTTTAACTTGTTTTGCTCTTATCTTCTAGACCGTAGCTCCAAACTAAATGAACTTTATATGTAACTTGACTAGAACTTCGTGTAGATCATCTTGGTGCATGTTAACTTACTGTTTAACTACTTGAACTTAAGGTTTATTCGGTTCTGGACCCATTTCGAAATTTGCATATGAGGACTTACCAGAATTGTTATATGTTGTTTCCGGCCTCATTTAAACTTGCCTTGATGTGTTGTTCTTGTTTGCGTCATCTCTTGCCATGAGTAGCCTCATCTATCTTTCTCATGCATCATGCTTGTTGTGCATCATGTCTTGCCTATGTGTGGTGCGTTTACCATGTTGTGTGCTTCTTCTCGATAGTTCCCGTTTCGTGGCGATCGTGAGGATGCGTTCGTCTACGTGTGGTTCGTCTTCGTGGCTTCATCTTCTTCATGGACTCATTCTTCTTCCTAGCGGGATTTCAGGCAAGATGACCGCTACCCTGGATCTCACTACTATCATTGCTATGCTAGTTGCTTCGTTCTATCGCTTTGCTGCGTTACCTATCATTTGCTCTTCAAGCCTCCCAAATTGCCATGAACCTCTAACCTTTGACACCCTTCCTAGCAAACCGTTGCTTGGCCATGTTACCGCTTTGCTCAGCCCCTCTTATAGCGTTGCTAGTTGCAGGTGAAGATGAAGATTTCCCCATGGTGGACAGGATTATGGTTGGGATATCACAATATCTCTTATATTATTAATGCATCTATATATTTGGTAACGGGTGGAAGGCTCGGCCTTATGCCTGGTGTTTTGTTCCACTCTTGCCGCCCTAGTTTTCGTCATACCGGTGTTATGTTCCCGGATTTTGCGTTCCTTATGCGGCCGGGTGATTTATGGGACCCCCTCGACAGTTTGCTTTGAATAAAACTCCTCCAGCAAGGCCCAACCTTGGTTTTACCATTTGCCTCACCACCACCTACCTTTTCCCTTGGGAGTAATTAACCCAAGGGTCATCTTTATTTTAGCCCCCCCGGGCCAGTGCTTGTCTAAGTGTTGGTCCGAACCGAGCCGCCTGCGGGGCCCCCTCGGGGCAATTCGAGGTCTGGTTTTACTCGTAGCCTGTCTCATCCGGTGTTGCCCTGAGAACGAGATATGTGCAGCTCCTATCGGGATTGTCGGTGCATCAGGCGGTCTTGCTGGTCTTGTTTTACCATTGTTGAAATGTCTTGTAAACCGGGATTCCGAGACTGATCGGGTCTTCCTGGGAGAAGGAATATCCTTCGTTGATCGCGAGAGCTTATCATGGGCTAAGTTGGGACACCCCTGCAGGGTATAAACTTTCAAGAGCCGTGCCCGCGGTTATGTGGCAGATGGGAATTTGTTAATGTCCGGTTGTAGATAACTTGACACCAGATCCAATTTAAAATGTATTAACTGCGTGTGTAGCCGTGATGGTCTCTTCTTGGCGGAGTCCGGGAAGTGAACACGGTTTCTGTGTTATGATTGACGTAAGTAGGAGCTCAGGATCACCTCTTGATCATTACTAGTTGACGACCGTTCCGCTTGTTTCTCTTCTCGCTCTCATTTGCGTATGTTAGCCACCATACTTGCTTAGCCGCTACTGCAACCTCACCACTTTACCCCTTCCTTTCCCATTAAGCTTTGCTAGTCTTGATACCCATGGTAATGGGATTGCTGAGTCCTCGTGGCTCACAGATTACTACAACAATAGTTGCAGGTACAGGTTTTTGCGATGATCTTGACGCGAGAGCGAAGTTTGCTTGTTTTGGAGTTCTTCTCTTGCTTCTTCTTCGATCAGGGGATAGGTTCTAGGTCGGCAGCCTGGGCTAGCAGGGTGGATGTCGTTTGAGTTTCTGTTTGTGTTTCATCCGTAGTCGGATGATGCTCTTATGTGTTGTATTGTTGTATTCATGTGACATTGTATGTATTGGATGTATCCCCATCTATTATGTAATGTTGATGTAATGATATCCACCTTGCAAAAGCGTTCCAATATGCGGGTCTATCCTTGGTGGTACCTTCGAGTTCCTTTTGGATAGGGTCGCATATTGGGCGTGACAAGTTGGTATCAGAGCCTCGACCGACCCTAGGAGCCCCCTTGATTGATCGTGTAGTTTGGCCGATGTTGAGTCTAGAAGAAAACTGTTTTCTGAGTCTAGTTATATCGGAGAGTAGGAATTCTTTTTACTCCTCTGCCCCTTCGTCGCTCAGGTAAGGAATCTTGACGTAGGTGTTTTGAACTACTCCTCTTCCCCTTCAAAGTTTTCTTTAGGATCAGGCGGTAAGTTTTCCGATCGTTGTTCCTCATCTCTTTTCATCCGGTGCATTCTCGTCAAGTTGACTCGAGCCTCTTCATCTTTGCCAAGTTCAATCCTCAGTTGTTTTATTTTCCCACCCGCCCTCCCTTCTTCTTCTCGGAACCGGAGTCCCTAATCGAGTATCCATCCTACTCGTGCGAAGTCTTTGCCTTCTTTCCTCAATGATTTCAACCGGTGTTCTCTCTTCAAGATATTCGTCGGTTTCCCCTTCCAAGTTTCTTTGTTTTCCCGCCCTCCCACCCTTTTTCTTCCCGGAGTCTGAGTCTCTTTCGACCATCTATTTCATTTGCATGGGGCCTCTTCAGTCTTTCGTCAATTATTTCAACCGGTGATTTCTCGTCTCGTTTGTCATTTTTCAACTCTTTTTCTTCTCCGATGGACTCAATTCAAGTTTTTCAGTGTTGATCATATTCTTTTCCTTGGATCAAGTGTTCTCCTTGCTCATTCGCCTCTCGCCAGTTTATCCTTCCAGAGTGCTCAAGACATCTCAGGAGATTCATCTGTGTTCGAATTAATTTGAGGTTGTCACCTCATTCAAATATTTCAATTGTTTCGGTGCATCATCTATTTGTTCAACATCCCTTTCCAACGGTGTTATCTCTTCAGTGGGCCCTAACCCACAGGTCTTTTCCCAGGATCTTACCTGACTCTTCTAATTACCCCAGAGTTTTTCTCAATTCTTTCAAGTGTGACGTAAGAATGAATTCCATCAGTCACATGCCTTTTCCAAGATCGATTTCAAATCATTTCATCGTCGGCTCAACCTCTTTGCTTTTCATTCTCCTGGAGTATCTCAGTAATTTTGGTGGTGTTTCTCGTCATCATTTGAAGATTGAAGAAGAGTTTTTCCTCTAAATCTTGTCTGTTCTCTCGAAGATTCATGGTTCCAACTTCATATTATCCTCTCAAATTATTCCATTTGTCAGATATTCTTTTCTTACCCATCCGGAGTACGACAGGAGTTGTTTTTTTCCATTTCTTTTCACCGGAGGCCATCATTCCAGTTATCGTTCTCTATTTATCCCGGTGCTTCGTTCAAGTATTCTTCAATCAGTTCGTGATCTCTACGTTCTCGTCTCTCTAAATTCCCTCAAGTGCCTTCGTGCTTTTCTAAATCTTCACGGTGATTCATTCTCCTTCATCATTCAATTTTGTAATTCTTACGGTGGTTCGTTCAAGATTCTTTTTCCTTGTTTATCATTTTAATTCATTCATTCTTTCCAATCCTACCAGTGGTTCATGAAGACCTTCTCAAGTTTGCGATATGTCACTTCTCAATCCTTTTCAAGAAGAATAAGTAGTATGCTAAATCCATTGCTTGTCATCAATTTAATTTGATGAAGGAGAAGCATACAATAAACCTTATTCTTATTTTCATCCAAGTGAGTAATCCCTTCCTTCGGAGTTTGTTCTTGGTGAATAAATTCTAGTTCCAAGTGTTTCATCTTTTCTTTTCCGGAGTTCATATTTCCTCGGTCATTTCGTCGGAACCTCCACCTAAATCATCGCATGCTTTAATCTTATTGTTTCTTCCTTCATTCTATCTAATCATCTTTTTTGTTACCGGAGTTCTTCATGGTGGTTCTTCATGATTCAATTCATTCTTCAAGTGTTCATCAAGATTCTTGTTCAAGGAATTCAAGTACCTTTTCTTCTTGCATCTCGAAGTGCAATTAATTCTCCGTATCCTTTTGAAGTGGAGTTTTGCATTTCTTCGTTCTTCTCAGCTATCCAATCATTTCCGCTTGTGGTCGGAGATCACCTCATAATTTTGATATGTTATCCATAAGTCCACAACAAGCAATTCTTTTCGTTGTTGATTTTCTCAACAACTCTGTTCAATCCTTTCTTCCGAGGTTGCTTTCTATTTCATTCGTGGCGCAAGTTGTCATTTTCTTCTCCGTTCTTTTCATTCAACTCTTTCAATTCTTTCCGGAGGTCTTGTGTCATGTCTTCATCAAGTATCATTCCATCCTCTCAAGCTCGTGTTCTATTCCTTCAATTTTTAGCCGGAGTGCTGCCTAAACCCCTTTCAATCATATTCATTTCTTTTCTCATTCTAACCACTCCGGTTAGAACGAGTGGTCTCATAGTCTATCTGATTCCATGAGCTTTCCATTCTCGTCATTCTCATCGTTCCTCTCTTCTTCTCGAGTGCTCTCGATTCTTTGCTCTTTCTCTTGAGTTCTTGTTTCACCTCATCCCTTTTTTTCCTTCCTTCTCGGTCCTAAGATCTCGGGACGAGATCTCTTGTTAGTGGAGGAGTGTTGTAACGCCCCGGATTCGATGCGCCAGTTGTCTGCCAGTTATTCGCCGCCGTTGCCATGTCATTTGCTTGCGTGTTGCATTTCATCATGTCATCATGTGCATCTCATTTTGCATACGTGTTTGTCTCATGCATCCGAGCATTTTCCCCGTTGTCCGTTTTGCAATCCGGCACTCCCATGTCATCCGGCGTCCCCTTCTCGCCTCTCTTCGTGAGCGGGTGTTAAACTTTCTTGGAATGGCCCGAGGTTTGCCAAGCGGCCTTGGTATAGCAACGGTAGACCGCTTGTAAAGTTTCGTGCCATTTGGAGGTCGTTTGATACTCCAACGGTTAACCGGGTAACCGCAAAGGCCTCTTTTGTTTGCAGCCCAACACCCCTTCCAAAGTGGCCCAAAACCCATCTAACTCCCCTCCATGCTCTCGGTCGTTCGATCACGATCGCGTGGCCGAAAACCGCACCTCATTTGGAGTCTCCTAGCTCCCTCTACCTATAAATATGCCTTCCCCTTCCAAATTCGCGGTCAAATCCCCCTAACCCTAAAATTCCCCTCCGCGCCGCGCCGGACATGTCCGTCTGCGCCGGACGAAGCCCGCACCGCCGCCTCCAACCAATCCGGGCACGTCATGTGTCGTCCGCCGCCAGCCCCGCGCCGCCGGCCCGTGGAGCCCATCGCAGGCCCGC